>NC_056676.1:26505000-26712500 GCF_018350195.1 Panthera tigris
ATTATTTTTTACTTTACATTTCTAAAGAACTATTGAAAGGGTTGATGATTTCAGGCCTTATCCTTAATAAATATTAACTTAGAATAGAACAAACAGGTGTCTTCTCATAATATGATCACTTAGAATAAGGAGGGGCATAATTTGAACACTTAGTACAAAGGGAAATTTATTTTTGGAACTCATAATGGTGTGTTTTAACTAGATATTAGAATATAAATAAGATTAGAGAACATGCATACAAAATGGAAGATATCTTTGGCTATGTTTTTATGAGTGATTTAAGAAAATTTAAAATTAAAAGAAAAAATAGTGAGAGACTGAGAACACTCATTGTTAATCTTGACCAAGTGCTGGGATATAGACTCCACCATACCGAAAAAAAAATCATGCTTTGAGCACACTTAGGCAGCCATTTAATCAAAGATAGGATAGAGAATATATTTCTTTACTACACCATTTGATCTTCTATACATTCATTGATTTTAGTTGAAAGTTGCTTAGGGATTTGACTTACACAGTGCAGACTACACAGACTAAGCTGATGGAAAATAAACTTCCAAATACTGCATGGGATATCCAAATTTCTGGCAGATTTACAAATATAAATATTGTAGAGAAGTCAAATAAATTCATATAATATGTATACAATGAATACATAATATGCATATAATGTACATATATTTAACAGTTTAATCTTTTAAAATACTTATTTAAATACTTATTTAAATGCAATTGCATTCTTCTGATGATTAACAGAGATAGGGAAAAATAAATATTTTTTACGTTGTTTCAGTATTTGTTACATAGCACAAGCAGCAAATGCAATTTCTAGAATACATTTTGAATACAATTATTTGATTTATGAGTCTTTCCTTACCTTATAATATTTTACCCTGCTTCATTTATAGGAGAATATGCATTTTACCATTTAAAATGCAATTAGAATACTAATGTTTATTATGTAGGCACATAATTATTCTGTTTTATATACATTTTATTGAATTCTCACAGAACAGTGTGATGTGTTATTATTACACCCATTTAAAAGTGAGAAGACTAAGAGTCATAGACATTTACTCCCTGGAGATTATTCCTAGTACATGACAAGGCCAAGGTGTAAACCCAGGTTATGTGTTTCCACAACCCATGCTGCTTACATTCTGGTTTATTGCCTTTCATTGCTCAATAGTCAGCATTACTTAGGAAATAAATATTCATACCTCAATGAAATAGTGACAGGATAAAAATGTAAAAATCGAAACTGAAACACAACAGCACTACTTGGCAAGCAAATCTGGAAAAAAGGTACATTTCAAACTACACCACTCTTTAATCAAAGCAAGAATAATACTACATCTCTCATAATTTAGATAAAGAAATCAAATCTTCCAGTGCCTTATATTGAGTTGAGCAATATCCTCCAGTTGATAGTATACAGTGTATGTACTGGCTTTTCCCTAAGCTAGTATTCATGGGTTTAGTAATTAAGTGGTGTTAATGTGAACAGCTTTTCTTCATATTTACCCCTATTGATCCTCTAACAAAATTTTGTTTCCTATCCCCACAAGTGTAAGCTTTGCTGATCTAGAGGTCTCAGTTTCCCAAGATAGAATGCTTCCTCCAAGGGACACACAATGGGTTACTTTAAACCAAAAGTGGAGTCTGCCGTTTGGCTCTTTGGGGCTCTGTATGCCAATAAGTTATCAAGCAAAGTAATGAGTTTGTGCCAATTGGGGTGACTAATCTTCAGTTCTAGGACAGACTTGGGTTACTACTACACGATGTGAATAAAAAGAGGATTCTATTTGGAATTCAGAAGATTTTCTAGGGTGTCTCTTAGTACTTCCGTATCTTCTGGATCAAGTCAATGGAGAGCTGTAACAGCACAATCCAAGTAGGACTGAACTAATTCAACAACTCACTTCTGACAGCATTAAAAGTTCGCATCACCCTGGTATTCAAGGAACTTTGACTAGCTGAGGGCAAAGGAGAAAGAATGTATAGAGAAAGAAGTTAGGTATGTATCAGCTACAGTCATGTTGCTGCTTGCAAAAATGAAAACTGTACCAGTTTCGTGTATTTCTTCCTAACTTTTATAAATATATTTAGAAATTTAGTAACTGATTGTTTTTCTCTTTTCATCTACTACTCTCCTATCTAACATCACATTTGTAAGCACTAGCTGATTTAATAGTTCAATATTTTAGTTACAGGATATCAAACAGAGGGACTATGACTCAGCCAGAAGAATGGGACATGAATTAAAAAACAGACAAGATGACATTGTACCTGTAGGAGGAGAAAGTTAACATACTTTTCATTGTATGCAGGATAGGTATATAATATTAGGCAGAAGCATGACATTACTATCATCTCTATTTGGAAGTTAAGTATGGTCAAAAGAAGGGTATTTGGGTGCCTAGCTGACTCTGATGGCTTTAGAATGTGTTGACTTGGATAGGCTGAACTACATTTCCCAGAAACTTTTCCTTTTATGTTTTTTGCTTATATTTGGCCACATGAGATATCTGTGTGAGACTTGGAAAATAAAGCAGTAGCTGTGTTCACTCTAGGAAGATTGATAAATTCTAGCTCTTCTGTAGCTCATCAAAGTTTCTGTGCTTTTGCTTACTCAGATTATTGGCATGGACAGAAGCCCAGCCCAGGCCTCCAGCTCCTGCTGGAGCTCCATTGTCAATGTCTCAGGTCCGAGCCAGGAGCAGGTTTGGTTCTTTGGTATAGTGACAGCTCTGTCTACAAGTTATCCATGGCAGTGAGATTGGAGGCTTGGAAATGAGAAAAGGCCAATAGGGTCTCCCATGATGACACAGGTTTCAGTCATCATTGTTCTTCCCTCCTTGTCCGTCTTTCAAACCTTACTGCCTGTCTTGTGCATTCAGGTTGAGTGGAGATGAAACAGTAGACCAAGACTGTGATACCAGCCTTCACAAGTGCGTAAGTCAAAACCCTATAGTAATTCTCTTATTCGAGAATGTCACTAGTAGTTTTATTTCTCTAACTTAATTCTGACACTATCTCTTTTCCGAAACCTTACCTCTCATTTCTCAACAATAATAATATATGTTCATACTTCAAAGGCATATTGTCACAACAAAAATTTTAAAACTGAAAAATAAAATAGGTCAAAATTAGACACAGAATCTTTTATAAGACTATTTCAAACTTGACCATTTTGGAGCCAAGTTGAGCTAAATATAATTAACCACCTCTTCCATAATTTCATGTAGAAAAATCAAACCTCTTAGAAGAGATTTTTCATTCTTTGACCACTCCATTATTATAATATCATAATGACATTATGAATATCCTTATAGTTCTATGCATTATAAGACTAATATCATCTCTAAAAGTGATTTCATCTAATGGGTTATAGTATGGACTTCACACAGGGATATCCAAATTAACTCATTATGTACTGAAATAAATGGATGTGAATGATTGATGTTTTGTGGCATTACTAACACCTACAAATTGTTTCAAAGCTTACATAGAGAGATTACACAAATGTTTTCTCAGATATGTAACTATGAATGAGGACTAGCATTGGCAAGACTCTTACTATTGAAACCTATGTAATAGCCTATTTTAAATTCAGTGTTATCTTCCATTGAGCTCAGAGAAAAATAATATGAAGGTTATGCATAATAATCGTAATTTTATCTTATTTTTTATTTTTTCTAAAAGCACTAAGGACATGTATATAATAATTTTGAATGTGAAATTGGTGAATTACGCAAAAACAGCCACTGGATGATCAATTAAAACAGGGATATATCTTTTGCATGACTTGAAGCTTTTAATGTGCAAATATATAGAATTATTCGATTCAAGGAAAAACTGTAATAAATAATTTGGCTTATTTTAAAATATTATTTTAAGACATTTTATATAATTTCATAATATTGTTTTGGAAAAATAAAGTGTGTCATATAAAAATGTAACAGCTTATCTCATGTTGTAGAAGTTATATTCCATTCTTTTTCCATGGCATCTAAATTCAGTCTACCAGAGACACTAGCCAATATTTTAGTTTAAGTGTGGTTTTGTTTTGTTTTTGTTTGTTTTTTAAGGAGTACACATGAAAACATGCAAACATATACACTCTACTTAATTAAATTTGGTATGTTGTATATCCTATCCCCAAGCTGTGTAATTTGAAGTTTTAAATTATTGAGGAAGAAGGTTTTTTTTTTCAATTATTGATATAATAATGTTTATTAATGGCTATTTTTATTTGATTATGTCACAAGCCTGTTAACATTCTCCCATGTTCTCATCCCATCACATCCAAAATGAAATCTAATTTTAACAGGGTAAGAAATCTTCACAGTTTAACTCCTGCTTACCTTTCTGAACTCATTTAATCCCACTCTGAACAGTGATTACCAGACTCTCATATTGCATTAAGCAGTAAAATGTGAAACAAAGTAGTAAATAAATTATGATTATCAAAAGAAAAGTGGTGATTTATCTGGCAGAATTAAAAGCAATGCTTCCATGTGCTATTTCTCTTATTTAATAAAATAGTGACTATATAAAAACCTACTAAAATTGGAATATGATTAATATCAAAATAAAGGTCCATTTTATAAAGTACATGAAAGAAAGATTTTTTGCTTAATTTCTTTTTTTTTTTTCAACGTTTTTTTATTTATTTTTGAGACAGAGAGAGACAGAGCATGAACGGGGGAGGGGCAGAGAGAGAGGGAGACACAGAATCGGAAACAGGCTCCAGGCTCCGAGCCATCAGCCCAGAGCCTGACGCAGGGCTCGAACTCACGGACCTCAAGATCGTGACCTGGCTGAAGTCGGACGCTTAACCGACTGCGCCACCTAGGCGCCCCGAAAGAAAGTTTTTAAATTCAATTCAATCTCTCTCTTTTTTTAAATTTTCTAATTTTGTTGGGGAAAGTTAAATCACAGAATGACATTTCTGCCACAGAAAGTTCATCACAGAATGGCATTTCTCTAAGGACCAGTGAATGGGAACTATGGCCAAGAGCTGCTTGTTCATACAATCTGTTGTTTCCTGTGTTATGAATGTCACTTTTCAATTATTTTCCTTATTAAATATTACTAATCCTTCAAATTCAACCTCACACTTGAAAGACTGCCTGGACTTTTGAAAGAGTTATGTATTTTCTTCTTTAAGCTCCCATAACAATTTGAACACATGTCTAGCATAATGATAATGGCTACCATTTATTTAGTGTTTAGACTATAAACCAGGCATTATACCAGATGTTTCCATTCAAACTTTAATTTAATACTCAAATCATACAATGAGATAGGTGCTGTTATTCAATTTCCCTGGGGGAAAATAGAAGTTTATAAAGGTTACTTCGCATAAGATCACTTTCAGAAAGTGGCTAAACTGGTTTTTGAATCCAGAAAGTCCAGCTCCATTAACTGTTGTATACTGTCTTCTATTCTGCTTCATGATGTTATAGGTTTTTGTTATGTTTCTATTTTCTTCTCTACAAAGTTAGCTTCTTGACCTCAGTACTGTATCTTTATGACTCTTACACCTAACATGTTGCTAGAACATAGTAGATAGTTCTGGGCATGCTGTAATGGAATAGTGAAGTGATTAATAAGAAAATACAAAAAAAAAAGAGTTAAAGACTATAAACTTTATTTTTTATTGAGATTAATTCACATACCATGAACTCATCCTTTAAATTACAATATAGTAGGTTTTAGGTAGGTAATATTTTCATTATCCCCAAAAGAAACCTTGTACCCATTAGCCATCATTACCTATTTCTCCTTGATCTTCAGCTTCCAGAAATCACTAATCTACTTTCTGTCTTTATGGATTTAACTATTCTGGATATTTCACATAGTTGGAATCGTATAATACATAGTCTTTGTGACTGGTTTCTTTCACCTAACATAATTTTTCCAAGGTCCATCCAGACTGTAGCATCATTCTTTTTTTATAGCTGAGTAATATTCTATTGTATGGATATAGAATATTTTGTTTATCCATCAAGCTAAAAACATGAAGCCAGTTCAAGAGGCAAAGTGTTTATTTGAAATTTGGGGCACACAGATTTAAGTAGAAACCCAAGTTAGTGTCCTGATTGCAGGAAATGGACTCAGGGTTTTTATGGGGACAAAAAGGAAAATTAGGTTTTAAAATAAGTTGTTTTAAGGAGGAGCTCATTGGTGCTGATGAACAAGACTAGATTTGCACTTCAAAAAATGGTCAGGCAGGGTCACCTGGGTGGCTCAGTCAGTTAAGTGGCTGACTTCCGCCCAGGTCATGATCTTATAGCTTGTGAGTTCAAGCCCCGCATTGGGTTCTGTGCTTAACTGACTGAGTCAGTTCTAGTCTTTATTATTTCCCTTTTTCTGCTGATTTCAGGCTTCATTTCTTATTCTTTTTCTAGTTCCTTTAGGTGTAAGGTTAGGTTGTGTATTTAAGATTTTTCTTGCTTCTTGAGATAAGACTGTAGTGCAATATACTTCCCTCTTATGACCACTTTTGCTGCATCCCAAAGGTTTTGAACTGTCATGTTTTCATTTTCATTTGTTTCCATGTATTTTTAAATTTATTCTTTAATTTTCTGGTTAATACATTCATTCTTTAATAGGATGTTCTTAATCTCTATGTATCTGTGGTCTTTCCAAATTTTTTCTTGTAGTTTACTTCAAGTTTCATAGCATTGTGGTCAGAAAATATGCATGGTATGATCTCAATCTTTTTGTACTTGTTGAGGCCTGATTGTGACCTAGTATGTGATCTATTCTGGAGAATGTCCCATGAGCACTCAAAAAGAATGTTTATTCTGATGTTTTAGGAAGAAATGTTCTGAATATATCTGTTAAGTCCATCTGATCCAGTGTGCCATTCAAAGCCATTGTTTCTGTGTTGATTTTCTGCTTAGACAATCTGTCCATTCATATAAGTGGGGTGTTAATGTCTCCTACTATCATTGTATTATTATCAGTGAGTTCCCTTATGTTTGTTATTAATTGTTTTATATATTTGGGATTTTCATGTTGGGGGCATAAATATTTACAACTGTTAATCTTGTTGGATAGACCCCTTCTTCATCTCCTGCTATAGTCTTTGTTTTGAAATCTAGTTTGTCTGATATAAGTATTGCTACTATGGCTTTCTTTTGATATCCATTTGCATGGTAAGTGGTTCTCCATTCCCTCACTTTCAATCTGCAGGTATTTTTAGTTCTAAAATGCGTCTTTTGTAGGCAGAATGTGGGTTTTATTTATTTTTTTTATCCATCCGACACCCTACGTCTTTTGATTGGAGCTACATTTACATTCAGAGTAAAAATTGATAGATATGAAAGTTAGATCTTAAAATTTATCAATCACAAGAAAGAAAATATTTGTAACTATGAGTGGTTCTGGATGTTAACTAGACTCACTATGGTGATAATTTTGCAATATATACATTTATTTAATCATTTTGTTATACACCTGAAACTAATATGTTATATGTTAATTATATCTCATAAAAATATACTATTAACATAACATAAAAGAATAGTCTCAAGCCTGCCTGAAACCCTTTTCTTCCAAGTATTATTTGTAGAAGCATTAAATGAATGAATAAGTTATTTAATTAATGCATATTAACATTGTGTTTCATATATGAGAGTTTAAATATAAATATGAGATATAGACCTCTATTTACTGGTCAATAAAAAGCATGTATGTATGACAAATGCATGGTAACCAATGTTATTTTATTTGTTTCCTTTTTTAAAAGATGTTAAAAATGAAAGCCCTAATTCTCATGTAACAGAAAAATAAATAAAATGCTTTACTTTTTACCACTTTCTGTGCTTTACCCTGTGTTGAAGCATAACAGTATACTCATTTCGAAGTTCTTAATAAAATAAATAAGATAAAACATGTTTTATATTTAAAATTGATATATTTGATACTATTAAGTAATTCATAATAGCAACACATAGCTATTCAAATTAGTAGAGCTAGTTTCACTTATTCAGATGAAGCAAGATAAAGACCACCATTTCCAACAGGTTCACATACCCATGTTTCAAAGGGGTTAAGGCCATATAACTTTTTTTTTTAATGTTTGTTTAGTTTGAGAGAGAGAGAGAGAATGGGGAGGGGGCGGGGAAGGACCAAGAGAGAGAGAATCCCAAGCAAGCCCCACGCTGTCATCACAGAGCCTGATGTGGGGCTTTAATTCACAAAAGGTGAGATGGTGACCTTAGTGGAAATTGAGTTGGACTCTTAACCGACTGAGCCACCTAGATGCCCTAAGGCCATATGACTTTTCAATTGCTATAGACTGGTGGTTATAAACATAAAACACCAGTTGAGATCTTACACCAATTAAAAGCAACCAAATGAATGGGAGAAAACATTTGAAAATCATATATCTGATAAGGAATTAATATCCAAGATACAAAAAGAAGAAATACAACTCAATAGCAAACAAACAAACAAATCATTAAAAACTTGGCAGAGAATCTGAATAGATATTTTTTCTAAAGATGGCCAATAAGCACATCAAAAGATGTTCAACCTCACTAATCATCAAGGAAATGCAAGTCAAATCCACAGTGAGAATATCACATCTGTCAGAATGACTGGTATCAAAAAGGTGAGTAATAACAAGTGTTGGCCAAGATGTGGGGAAAAGAGGACCCTGTGGGAAAATAAATTAGTACAGCCACTATGGAAAAACAGTATGTAGGTTCCTCAAAAAATCGAAAATAGAACTGCCATATGATCTAGCGATTCCACTCCTGAGTATTTATCTAGAGAAAATGAAAATACTAATTTGAAAAGATATAGTCACTGCAGCATTATACTACACACACATAACGTGCACACACACACACACACACACACACACACACACACACACAGGAGTACTCTTCAGCTATAAAAATAAAAGAAGAAAATATTTCCATTGGCAACAACATTGATGGACTTGGAGGGCATTATGCTAAGTAAATACTTCAGAGAAAAACAAGTACTATATGATCTCGCTTATATGTAGAATCTTATAGAAAAAAAAAACAAGCTTATAGATGTAAGAGAACAGATAGATGGTTGCCAGAGGGAGTATGGTGGGTGTGGACAAAATGGACAAAAGGTGTCTAAAGGTACAAACTTTCAGTTATAAAATAAATCAGTCATGGGGATGTACTTACTGCAACATGGTGAGCATAGTCAATAATACTGAATTGAATATTTTAAAATTGCAGAGCACAAATCATAAAAGTCCTCATCACAAAAAAAAAATATGTAACTAAAAAAAAATTAGAATTTGTGTTAGAAAATCAACATCATTTGAAATTCAAATTGATATTTTGATCAAAAAATGTATTATTGCTTCTCAGTATTTATAGCATAAAATTATGATCATACATCCTAATATTGCTCTCGGCAGTGTAAATATTTGCCTTAATTCGTGTATTTTGTTATGAACTCCTAAGTTTCAGCTGAGTTGTATACAATTATGGCCTGAACATTTATACTAATGACAGAAAAAAAAGTTGTTATTTTGATAAATTAATGCATACTATCCTAAGAAACTTTTGTTGAAGCCTAAATAAGTCTCAGTGGCTCCTTACTCACTTAGAGTCTCATCCTTCCAAGTATTGTACGTGAAAGTCTCACTGCATCAAAAGCAACAATATTTTAATGGTTTAGACCATTGCTCATTCTATGAAATACAGGAACATGGGACACTGTAGTTATGGTTCTTGAGTTATAGTAAAATTGATAGGCTGTGACATTTGGAGGATTCTTACACCTTATTTATATGCATGCAAGAGAACTGATGACCACTTTTATCACTGATTATCTGGTACCAAGATTTCATCAGTGAGAGCTATTTCTAATATCTCTTAAGCTAATTAAAATCTTATGGTGAAAATTTTCATAATAATTGTTAAAAACCTAAGTAACAATCTCTGGAGTATCACATCCTGTTTAGAGTACCTCCTAATTAATAGTTTGTGGATTTAAGATTAGAGCTAGCTTGTATACAGGTGGATATATCTGTACTCTTTTACTTAGGGTTTTTTTTTAAATAAATTACTATATGGGTAATATAACAGCATGTCTATTGAGTAGTGCATATTTGATGTTCTGCCTAATTCTGATAAATACTCTTCCAATTTTCCTTCAAGCACTGTCCTCCTTTTTTCTTATTCTATGTGGTGAAATTGACTCTATTTGTTCCCATGAGTTGGTTGGTAAACCAGGCTTGGCCATTTAGAGCCTCTGATTCTTCAGACTGTGGTGATTTATTTAGAAAAAGACAAATGCTCATAATTAAACTAAGCCAATCAGAGTCTGAGGCTCAAGCCCAGAACTTTGTTGAAACTGCTGAAAAAGCAAGATTTTTGTTTTGTTTTGTTTTGTTTTCCCATTGAATTGCAGTTGTGAGGATATAAGGGGAAAGCAAAACTTAGACATGTTTTAAGGAAAAGTCTTCATGGAATCAGTGAATGATTATCCAGTGAGTTTTTGTTTATAACGAGACAACATACCTGTATTCTTTATATGTGATATAGATATATGTATACAAATAAGTCCATTTTATATACACTAGAGAGATATAATGTACATGCAAATTGTTATCATAGGTGCAGTGTGAATCATTGTTTAAACACAATTTGGCTGGAATTTACAGTTGCTGCACTGGGATTGAGAAATGTCAGCCAGTACCAGGTAAAAGGAGAAATCAAGCCTCCTTCCAGATGACAACCAGAGAAGAACATTTCAGCATTATGGGATTATAGCAAGAGCCTGATTCTGCTACTGAAGTGACCTTCCAGTCTTGCTTTCTCCCTAAGTTTGGTTTAACTTCAAAAGTCACTTAATTTAACCTGGTTTAGTTCCCCTATCAGCACAGATGTGGGGTTGGATGAAATGACATGTGAAGGCATTTTAGTTCCATAATACAAGATGAACAATACTTAAAGAGTATATAAAAAGAGCCAAGGTCAGTCTTAGGGGATATAAAACCTGGTTTTGACCAGGTGTCAAAAACCAAAGTCAAGTTCAAATGCTAGATTAGAAGGTTTGTTGTATGAATTATGAATGTGTAGGTGGTAGAAATTATTGTCACATGGAAGTAAGGAAAACCTGCACCCCAGTCCCAGTTTTGCAGCCAGCCAACTGTGTGCTGGAATTTTCAGGCTCATGTCACTTATTAGTGAAATGAGAAGAAAAGAGCAGCATAATCTGGAAGCTTCACACACATTTGCTTTTCTAAGGGGGCAAACCTGGCCAGTTATGTATGGCACTGGGCAGCACCAATTCAGGGAGCAAGTGAGCCGTAGTTGATATGATTCCTTAACCAATGGTAGTAAACTGATGTGAGGTTTTATCATTCCTTATTCTGTTTCTCTGGGCTTAGATACTTTTTATTTACTTGAATTCCTTATTATATCTAAAAATTGTCCCTCCCTTCATAAAATGTCATCACAGCCATAGATAAATCACCTCTATGCTACCTCTGGTCAGCATCTCATTGATCATGACCTCCACCTTCCCCTTCTTAGTGGTATTTGTATTATTTTATATTTCCATTTATGTCTGTAACATTTTGAAATAACTCATATTAGCAATCAAATCTCTTCTCAAAAATTCTTTTGTAGAGAAACTCTAACTTTCAGCAAATGGAAACATACTATTAGGTAAAAGATAAGTGTTTGATGACCACATATCTAACTGCATAAAATTGTTTAAATCTGTGGAAGTGTTTCCTGCTATTCAAGGAAGTTTTATTATTATTATTAATTGTTATTATTATATATATGTTGTATGTATTATCAATGTTAATATTATTATTGTTAAGCAAAACAAAGGAAATAATGAGGCATTAAATATATTTTAAAGTTTTATAAATTTCAACCCCACATTTGGATTAAAGGGTAAGTAACATTACCAAATATCTAAGTCAAAGTATTTTAGTCATTTGTTCTAAAAGTATGTTTGCTACTGATATAAAGTCAGCCAGTTATCCTAGTATAAATCTCATAATGGATTGGTGAAAATTAAAATTATATGTGAAGGTAATAGACTCTGGAACTGTCAGTTTAGATAGTAATTAGATATAGTAATATACTCTCTAATTAAAAACTAATTAGGAATGGAATTGTATCAATGGTCCATATATTAATGTTAGTGCCAATATCTTAAAATGATGATATAATTAACAACATGGTCTAGTTTAAAGATAAGTCATTTTGGGGGTGCCTGGGTGACCCAATCCATTAAGCTTACCACTCTTAATTTTGGCTCTGGTCATGATCTCGTGGTTTCATGAGTTTGAGCCCTATCGGGCTCTGCACAGGCAGCATGGATCCTGCTTGGGATTCTCTCTCCCCCCCCCCCCCGCCCCTTCCCCACTCATGCTGTTTCTGTGTCTCTCAAAATAAATAAATAAAACTTAAAAAAATTTCAAAAAGGGTAAGTCATTTTTGAAGTAAATTTCTAACAAACAACCCTCAATTCCACAAGTATGTGAAAACCAATGTTCAGGAATGTTCATTACAATGACTTTTTAAAAATAACAAAAAGTTGAAAGACAATATATGTCCCCAAATAGGGTACTGTTCAGAAAAATGTATCATGCAGTCATATAATAGCCATGTGTAGCCATCTAATGGGATGTAGACCTATAAATTGTGATATGGGAGAATGCTCCCCAGAGTACAGCTAAGTATGCAAATTAGCTGTGGAGTAGTAATGATTAATAATAACATCATAAATATACAACAGTTACTAGGTGCTTACTATGAGTCAGGTGCTGTACAATGGTTTTCTATACATTACCTCATTTAATCTTCACAACATTATTAATTAGGTCCTGCTCTCATCCTCTTTGGACAGAGAAAGAACCTGAAGCTCCAAGAAATAAGGAGATTAAATAATATGCCCAAGGACATATCCCAGAGTCCTTGTTTCTATGTATTATCTATCTATCACCCACCTATCATCATCCATCATCTATCTATTATTATTATTATTATTATTATTACTATTATCCATCATCAATTTAAAATTTTAATTAGCAGTATATTGTTTGGGTATGAATCAAATATGGAGTAAACATTTGGAGACTCACCAGGATGATAGCTATTCAGGATGAGTGTGTGTTTATGTGTGTGTATAAAAGTTACAGTCAACAATTTAGTGATTAACTCTCTATGGGAAACTTGCATTAAATTTTGTTGGCCGGGGTAAATGTATTGGCAAAATTTTGACCTCTAGAAAAAAATGGAAGAAAATGGAGAAAATTTTAACTTTCTGGGACTTCTAAATATTTCAGAGAGATATATTTCAGACTCCAGATTGAGACTAATGAGTATTCTCCATACCTTAGTTAAAACTGTATTTCATTTTCCATAACCTTCTTATGGAGCTTAGTTTGATTAATAGTCATTGTACTATTTGAAAAAGAAATTAGAAATCAACTTCAGTAAATTAGCTTATAATGCAATTTTTTGGCCTTTCTTTTATTTAATCTTACTTATCAGATATATTAATATGAAAATGGGACAGTCAGAAAGTGTATAGAAAAAGAATTGCTTTGAAAAGGAGAAAACTAATTTTTATGCAGAAAGCACAACACATAATTTGCAAAGCAGTGTTAAGATAAAGTAATGTTAAAGATTAATCAGAGAAATTTTCATTTAAACAAATTTCTTAACACAAAATTATGAAAATAATAGTATCTTACAAGTGTCTATTTCTCTACAGTTTTCAATACTTATTCATCTGGTGATGATTTTTAAAAATTTGGCTTTTTACTCCCCAACTGTGAGACTAAGGGACTACAGATATGTTTGCATATTCCAACTGAAGATATCAGGGTCTGGGGAAATTAAAAGATTTGCCCAAGGTCACAGAGTTGGGTCTAGGAGCCAGAACTTCCCAGTATCTAGAATTGTTTTTAGCATACTTCACTGCTTCTGTATGGGAATTATGATACAGAAAAGTTGTACCAAAGAGAATATTTTCCAATTTCATAGAGGCTAATTAAAGGGCGAAGAATTCTTAATAGAAGATTTGATAGCAATTTGTTTTCCGCAGCAAGTTACAGGTAATTTTGTAGTTATCTAAGTGGCTTTTTATTTCTGAAATTGGGCTGTACTGACTGCTATTTTCTTGCTCTTTGCATTCTTTGTCATTTTTAATATCTTTAGTGATTTTGAAATATTTGGTGCTGGATCATTCTGCTGCAAATATGACCTGTCATTCCAACAAATGGACTGATTGAATCTGTCACACTGGTGGGATTTATAGTAAATTCACCACAGCACAAGTAAAACCATTAGAAATTGCATTGGTTTAAATGACTGAATATAAGAGCCCCTGATTCTATCAGCAAGATGGCTTATATTTTCCCTCCAAATGACCATGGAGAATCTTAAAATTATATCAGTTTTAATGTGCATATGTTGCTGTGTTGATTTCTATTTCAGATCTATAACATGGTTTTGGCCTCTAAAATCTCTGTATTAAAATAATTTATGGGACGGATTAATGAGATTTTGTACTGTAAAGTATTTTGCTTTGAAACAACATATATATATATATAATATTTCTTTTCAATTTTAATTATGATATATACACATATACATACATGTGAATAAGCTACTTTATATTATGTATATCATAGCTCTTTGAATCATTATTTACTTTAGCTTTCAGACTGTCCCACAACTGAAATGGAAAAAAAAATATTGTTATTAGTCAAGACCTATATCCTGAAGTAAGTTTTCAGGTATTGATGATTTGGACAATAATTCAGTGGTTTTGGTGTTGTCATTGTTCATACAATACTTGCTATTCCAAATACAATATTTTGAATCATTTTTACCCTAACGTAAGAGGAAAAAGCAAGGCTAATTTTTCAATTCTAAATACATAATCTTTTTTTTCTTAAATTTCAAAACATTTTATTATTTTATGCAAATCAAGTGTATTTTATGTTGTTTGTCTCCATATACCTGATCATCTGTATTTTTTAGATTTTTCAGATTTAATATAATCGTGTTTCACAGTGTATTTTACTTTGTTAACCGAACAGTTCAATTTGATACTATCCCTATCTGAATACTAAAACTATAATAAAAAAAACCATTTTA
Source organism: Panthera tigris (assembly GCF_018350195.1). Taxonomy (NCBI): domain Eukaryota; kingdom Metazoa; phylum Chordata; class Mammalia; order Carnivora; family Felidae; genus Panthera; species Panthera tigris. Next base: position 26,520,144 of record NC_056676.1, read on the forward strand.
ATAGTCTTGTAAAACAGAGCACATAAAACAAGAACATTTATTTTAGTTGAAGACATGTGCTAATTTTTTATTGAGAAATGCATTAAACATTGATACATCCAACCTCTGATTGAACCTTCAGACTTGTCACATGTAGGGGCTGTTGGAGATTTATTGCACAATATAAAATTAGGCATATACAGTAAACTTGATAGTAAATGACCTTTGCAGACAGGAGACTGCCACAGAGAAAAGTTGCACAATAGAACAGGGTTTGAAAAACATTTTTAAAGACATTCAAAGATGAGTGATGGAAACTGAAAAACATAAAGAGAAAAAAATATTCTCCAAAGAAATAGATATACAGAAAATGTATTTTCTATGATGAATAGACATTTTTAACATCCTTAATTTATTTGTTATACAACAGTTCACTAAATAGCAGGTGTTTAACTTCCAACATATAAATATGCCTATTTAGTCATGCCAGTTTCGAAAAGTACTAATGAAATATAAATATAAAGAGATCTGTTTGATCCATAAAAAGGTACAAGTTAATAGAGCAATAAAGACTCACATAAGGATGAATATCATATGTCAAAAGCAGCGCACCCTGTGATGTGACAAGAGGTTGATTTCACTGTGAATTAGATTGCGGGCATGCTTCATTCTGTAATCTGTCCATTTGCTCTCCTCTTCTTTTCCTCTCCTCTTTTTTCTCCTCCCCATCCTTCCCTTCCCTTCCTAGTTGACAGTCCGATTGCCAGCTTTTTGGTTTGAAGGAAAGTGCTCTTGGCTTTCTGGAACTCAGGTGATCTTTGGTTTTCTTTTTGTCTGTCTCTTTTTCTGTCTTTCTGCATGGTTCCCAATTTGAGGAGTATAGCTGGATTATAGTCTGTAAAGCCCCAAAATGACTCACAAGACTACTTGCCCTTCCTGAGTCTGAGAGCTGAAAACCCCGATTGCTTCTTCCACTTCCTGTTTTTGATGTTTTATCTATCTATCTATCTATCTATCTATCTATCATCTATCGTCATTTATTTTTTCAGTTTTATTGAGATATAATTGACAAAACTGTATATTTGTGATGATTTGACATATACTTTGTGAAATGTTTACCACAAACAGGTTAATTAACACATTCATCACCTCACATAGTTACATGTGTGTGTGTGTATGTGTGTGTGTGTGTGTGTGTGTGTGCGCTCACTGAGAATGGTTAAGGTTTATTCTTTCCCTGAATTTCAAGTACCCAGCTATAATCACCATGCTACATATTTTTACCTTAGATCTCCGGAGCATATTCGTAATATAACTAAGGTTTGTACCCTTTGACCAGCATCTCCCCATCTTTCCATTCTCCGGCTCCCCATAATAGCCACTCCAATCTTTGTTTCTGAGTTTGACTTTTTTTAAAGATCTACATATAAGTGAGAAACTAGGGTATTTGTATTTCTATGTCTGGCTAATTTTACTTAACATAATTCATCTGGATTCATCCATGTTGTTGCAAAAGATAGGATTTCCCTCATTTTTGAATTTTAATGGCTGAATAATATTCCATTGTGTCTGTATCTATATGTATATATGTGTATATCTATATGTATTTATCTATATATCTTATTTATATATATCCATTTATAAAATATGCATTATATAGTATATTAATTGTAATTATATCTATTATATTATCTGTTATAACAATATCTGTATGTATATATCGATACATATAAAACATCTTTTTTATCCATTCATTCATCCAAGGATACTTACGTGGTTTCCATATACTAAAACCTTGGTTTGCGAGCATAATTCATTTCAGAACATGCTTATTATCAAAAACACTTGTATATCAAAGTGAATTTCAAGAAGCATTGGCTCAGTTGTGATCATGTGACATTCGGCATCACATACTACTCATACTGAAGACATTGCTCATTTATCAACTTAAAATTTATTAGAAATGTTTGGTCATACTGTGGGACACTCACAGAACAAGTTACTCATAATCCAAGGTTTTACTGTATATATCTTGACTATTGCAAATAATGTTACAATGAATAGGAGACGCTTAACCACTGAACCACCCAGATGCCCTGACACTTCATTATTTTCTGATTGCATTTAAGATTTTCTCTTAATCATTGCTTTTCAGTATTTTAATATGTTGTGCTTTGGTGCACTTCTGGGGTTCATTGAATTCTTTGAATCTGTAGATTTATAGTTTTCATCAAATTTGAAATATTGAGGCATTATTTCTTTAAGTATCTTTTCTGCCCCTAAAGCTCACCCTCCATCTTCAGGGGCTTCAGCCATGCCAATATTAGGCCATTTAGTGCTGTCCAGCAGCTTTCTGGTGCTCTGTTTATTTTTTTAACTATATTTTCTTTTCTGTGTATCATATTGAATAGGTGCTATTGCTATCTTCAGTGTTAATAATCTTACCAATCTTTTCTTCTGCAATATGTAAATTCCACAAATTCCATCAACTGCATTTTTCATTTTTTAGATTGTAGTTTCAATATTTAGAAATTTGACTTGTATTTTTTTATATCTAACATGTCTCTAAATTATCCAACATGGAATACAGTTAGAATAACAGTTTAACTGTACCTATTTGTTTGCTAATTTGTACATCTATGTTTGTTCTGGATTGATTTCAGTTGATTGATTATGGATCATATTTTCCTGTTTCATTGTTTGCATTAAATTTTGGTTGGATGACAGATAATTGGAAATGTTACCTTTTTGGGTTTTAGAGGGCTTTATCTTTCATATCTTGTATGTGTTCTTGAGATTTGTTCTGGGATACAGTTATATTAATAGGAGAAACTTTGATATGAAATGTCCTATCTTAAAAATTTGTTAGATAGGACTGGAAAAATGCTCAGGTCCTGATTAATTACTCCTCACCACTGAACACAAGAACTTTCTGTTTTGGATCCAAATCACTGGACTACGGCTGTGCTTTCTATCCTCCTTAGGACTGTGACTCCAGGTATCATTTGGCCATGGATTTTTCTTCAGAATCCTTCATAAACTGGGAGGACTTAGTTTTCACAAGTGACACTGTTTTAGGTTCTTTATTCTTCTGTGGATATACATGATATCTACTACCTCACTTCTTTACATTATCTAAACATTAAAAATAACTAATACATTGGGGCACCTGGGTGGCTCAGTCGGTTGAGCATCTGACTTCGGCTCAGGTTATGATCTCGCAGTTCATGAGTTGGAGCCCTGCATCAGGCTCTGTGCTGACAGCTCAGAGCCTGTAGCCTACTATAGATTTCGTATCTCCCTCTCTCTCTGCTCTCCCCTACTCATGCTCTGTCTCTCCCTCTCCCCAAAAAATAAACATTAAAAAAAGACAAATATAAAATATGTATTCTTGGAACATATCAGTTAATAAATCATTTTCTTTTTATTCTCTAATATCATATCACTGATATTATCAAAAGTTTTTTTGAACATTGTGTTACTCTCTTTATATTCTGAAAATAAATTCAATTGTAACTTTTAAAAGTTGAATTTATAATTAATGTATTTTAAATTGTTGAACCTTCAATTGGCTCTTTTCTGGACTTAGAGCAGTGCTGTGCAATAAAAATATAATGTGAGTCACAAATGGAACCATTTTTTACATTTTAAAAAGTGCAAAGAAACAGGTAAATTTTTTTTTTTTTCAACGTTTATTTTATTTTTGGGACAGAGAGAGACAGAGCATGAACGGGGGAGGGACAGAGAGAGAGGGAGACACAGAATCGGAAACAGGCCCCAGGCTCCGAGCCATCAGCCCAGAGCCCGATGCGGGGCTCAAACTCACGGACCGTGAGATCGTGACCTGGCTGAAGTCGGACGCTTAACCGACTGAGCCACCCAGGCGCCCCGAAACAGGTAAATTTTTTAAATATTTTATTTTATTTAGTATGTCCAAAATATTAGAATTTCAATATATGATCTATATATAAATATTAATGATTTTTTTCATATTGGTCTTCAAGATCCAATGTATTTTACATTTACAGAATATCTCAATTTGTATTAACCATATTTCACATGTTAGGGGCACATAGGGCTTGTGGCTGCTATAGTGCATAGCATATACCCAGACAACAATAATTTAAAAGAGAAGAGACTTTCTACAGGAGCTAAGGTACTGGTTAGTTCAAAGTCAATCCATTCAAATGGATGGTGTTTAAAAATCACAATTAAATTGTGTAATTATTTCCACTCAAGTATTTTAATAATATTTTTTGCTTCCATTAAAAATAGCTTTTTCTGACAAATATTACCTTACGTGAAAGAAATAATAAATAACAATCTTGCCTTTATGATTCTTTTGAATATGTTTCCATTTTTAGATATCTCAAGAACAGGTATTTTCACTTTCATTTAATTCCAACATATAATATCAATTGGAATACCAAGATAGTCTACCCATATGTCAATAGATGCCAAAATTAAGTTTTAGAATTATAAATTTAACCTTTATTTTGCTTTAGCTTCACGTTGCAAGCTTTTTTTTTTTCAGGAATGGCAATTTGTTTAAAGTGTTTCATGTTGAAATTCGTTAGTTCTCTATTGAATACTTGAGTTGATGTTTTCTAACTTATTTTGAACAGGTACAGGGCTCATTGACAAACATGTTTATAATATTAAAGTAAGATTATTCAAAGGATCAAACATTTTGAAATTTTGATTTATGAAAGTAACAAATTAAAGAGAAAGTATCTATTGGTGATTTATTTTTGTATCACTTTTAATGACATTCAGTTTTGTAGTTCATTTATTCTGTGTGTATCCTTATACTCTGTATGAATTTATGTAAATCTCTACATCTTTAGTTTTTATTTATGTCAGTAGAATATTTGATCACTGAACTCAGTTTTGAGTTTTGTGCATTTTTTCCAATTCCCAAGTCATTTCTACCCCAGAGCTCTCTTAATTTAATAAATGTGTGTATATAAAATATATGTTTTTGGGGCGCCTGGGTGGGTCAGTTGGTTAAGCCTCTGACTTCGGCTCAGATCATGATCTCACGGCTCGTGAGTTTGAACCCTGCATCAGACTCTGTGCTGACAGCTCAGAGCCTGGAGTCTGCTTTGGATTCTGTGTCTCTCTCCACTCACACTCTGTCTCTCTCTCTCTCTCTCTGTCTCAAAAATAAATACACATTAAATATACATGTATTTTTTCCAAATAGTCTCCTTTATTACAATTTATATTGGTATTATCTATGTAAACGTAAATATTTTTATCTTCAATGTTAAATTTTTTGATTAAATACAACACTGATAATAATGTCAGATGTTTCTACTTTATCAATACAATTCACAATCTTTAATTTTGTTAAGCAGAAGTAAAGAAGGGACTGTTTTTGGAGTTAATATAACTGATTTTTCATTCAAGCTTCTAATGAAATGGACTAAAAAAAGTGGCTTATGCAACTTTTTTTAAAAATTCTTTGTTGCCTAGATGGAGAAAATACATTAGCAGCTATCATTTTACTCTTTGTGTGTGCATAAGAAATTTGGAATTAGTAATTTCATCTTGTTCAACCAAGAAGTCATACTTCACAAAATGTGTGAAAGCCAAAATGTAGCTTCATAATGCAGATTCTTAAATTTTGAGTATATGTTAAATGTTTTGTCACAAAATATATGTCTGGTTGATTTCATGGTCAATGATACCTGAGTGTAATCCACGGTGATTGACAAATGTCAAAAGATATTTTGTATAAGTTACAAAATCACCATTAAATTTCTAGAGAAATAGGCATTTGGTATTTACTTTCTCATTAAATATGCATGTTTCGTTTTATGAGCTCATAGCTGTGAAAGTGTTTACGGCAACGAAAAAAATCATTACAAAAAATAGATATAAGATTTCTAGGTTTACATAACAAATGGGAAAATCACTGTAGAAAGACATTGACTGCTGTTTAGCAAAGTTGGCTTAGCCTCTATTTCCAGTATAAATTTCAGATGTACCTAATCGTAATGTCCTGTATTACTCAGTGACCCAGTTGACTAGCGGCATGATGGCTTTTTGTGCGTTTTGCTGCAAATGGCCTTCAGGGCTGAATATTAAATACTTCTCTGACCAGACCAGGGTCCTGGTGGAATTAGCTTTCCACAGCTGCTGGTGCCAAGCACACTTCGTTTTATCTGTGAACACACTGAATACTCATCTTGAAAGAGAGATACTAGCTGAAAGGGGGCTGTTCCAGATTAAGTGGGAGTTACTAATGATCTTTTAAGCAATTAAATGTATAAAAATAATGTATCAGTAATAAAATGACTTTTTTTTATTATTTTAGTGCTCAATATTAAAATGTGGTCTGATCATGTATAAAATAATAATAATTACAGAAGTTTTACATATCTACTCTCTTCTTAGAGGTGTACCAAGATTTCCTATCAAGATTTCATTAATATATACTATATTTATTGGATATTCCAACATGATTTTGTTTTATTGTGTGCATATTTGCCTTCCTATTCAATACAAAATAAAATTACTTGAAATTGGAAATGAAAAGATGAATCGTATACTTTGTAAATCTGTATAAAACTATGGAATGGTGCAAAATTGGAAATAAATGCAATTGCTCGGTATGCTTATTGATATTTTGCATAGTAGCAATTAATTGTCAGGACATTTAGTGAGTTTTCTTGAACCAAAGTTCAGATACTATGATTATTGAAATTTTCCATCAGGATATTTAGTTTTGTATAGTAAGATTTTATTGACATATTTTTGTTTTAAGTTAAAATTATTTTTAGTCCTGTTTAAATGGACGTGAATTGTGAAACACAGGAAGGTTTATAGAGTTACATGCTTTTCAGTAGTGGAGACACTTTGGCAAGTGGTTTTCAAATTAAAAGCGATCTTTTCCCTTTAAAAATCCAGTTGATCTATAAACTTTCTTTTGCCAATAAAGTGAAACAGGGATAGAAAAAGCCATTTCATAATACTAGTATGGTAAACATTAGTATTCTTGAAACTTATGCACTGGAGAAATTATAACTCTATATGCTTTGGTACTGAAGACACTTCTGCTTTGTCAATAGAAAAATATGATCCAGATGTGCTGAAACAGAATGAAAGAAAATTTTGAGCTTTAACTTTAATTTTGAATTTTTAATAATGATTAATTGTAAAAATATTGATGGAATATTTTTTCACTTGTCCTAGTTTTCACTACAGATGGAAAGATAGAAGGGATAATTTTAACAGGGATTATCATAAAGAAAAAGGATTAAATGGAAAACGAAAAAGATCATCAATATTGATTGAGAATCTCATATATAAGAAGGTCTAGAAAGGAAATATCTGAGAGGAGCTATCCTAGTAACATTACTTCTGACCCAACATCAAAAAATCTTTTAAAAAATGATTTTTATAAGAAAATATACTCAGTTATTAAATGAGTGTTGTTTAATAATGTTTTGAGCAATATATACTGAAGAAGAAAAAATTAAAACTAATTCTACAGAGATGCAGTCTTTATGCTATTTGTATTTTATGTAAATTTATCTTTGTTTCCTGTTTACTAAAACTATATATACTTATTCGTTAGTATGTGTTTAATTACTTTCAACAAGTAGTTTGTGTTGTTTTCTTTATAAAAGCTTTAATCTTTAAAATTCAAAAGGCCTTTGTAAGTTAGACCAGTTGGCAATTACATCCACATTCTGACATCCTTGGCAAATAACATCCCATTTATAATGGTGCCCGTATAGGGTTATCCCCATCAAGCTTCACCACATATTTATAAAAAAGAAAATCTGTAGTTAAAAATAAAAGTTAGCTTTATCATAAGGTACAGTGTAGAAGTAAAAGGAGGTTAAATTCTTTGGATGGAGTAGGTGTATTTTATCCTGCTGAATTTTAGTCATATGTATTTTTAGCAGCTTCCTACTTTTCTTGTTAGTTTGTAGTATTATTTCATAGGCCAGAATCATCAAACCTCCCAAGAGAGAGTCTTGTCTGTAGATTTGGCCAGAGTCTGTTTTACTGAGTATATGGTTTGGCCTTTTGACAAAGACGAATTGTTTGTTTGCTCATTTGTTTTTATTGCCCTAGACCCATAGGATACTTCTTACAGAGTTGGCAATCACTGTTTGTTTTTTAGGTCCCTACCCTTTTATCCTTTGTGTCATCGCTCTGGGCTGTTGTGATTTCTTCTTACATCTTGGCATGTTGATTCTTTCTCAGTTGTCCTTTGGCTGTTACCAAACCCTATGGTGATATCTCCCAAATCTTCTACTGTCCTGGCAACATTTACAAAGGGCTGTGTAGAGTAATCTTCTGAACATTTTCTAAGGTTTCTTAAAACATATTGCTTTTCTAGTGTACTTAATAATTTCCTATGGAAGTTTCTTATTTCATAGAATTGTGTCAGAGTCAAACTACCCCAGTTATCTCAAAAATATGACAAATGGACACTTACATTTCACTGATTTATGGTCAAGTCCACTAGTTGCTATCAATCTTAAAAGATACCTTTCATCAAGATCCATTATACGATAAGTCAGTTTTGTAGTTTTAAAAATAACAATGACACTCATTCCTTTCATTTGTTTTTTTTTCTTTTTTCATCCTTAATAATGAAGTTTTGAGCTTTTCCTGTGAATGTCATGCTTTCAACTATTTTATCTAATTTGACCTTATAACAATGCTATGCGAGAGGAACTATCCTAACATTACTTCTGACCCAACATCAAAAATATCTTTAAAAAAATGATTTTTATAAGAAAATATACTCAGTTATTAAATATTATGGGATAATAAGTAGTAAAAGAAAGTCTGTTAAAGTGTTTTCTGAGCTGTTATACAAAGGTTAATTATTTTTGCAATTATTAAATATTATTATGCTTTCTTAATGGTCCATAATACTATATTCAGTGTGAAGACAAAAAGTGAGTCAGAGTGAAATTAAGTCATTTTTCATTTGTATAAAGACAATGTTTTACTGGTGATAGTACTATCTGGCTGACAGTTATCATTAAAATTCATCATCACAGTGTATTCCTTTTTTTTCAAAAATTTTTTTAGATCTTTATTTATTTTTGAAAGAGAGACAGAGTGTGAGCAGGGGAGGAGCAGAGAGAGAGGGAGACACAGAATCGGAAGCAGGCTCCAGGCGCTGAGCTGTCAGCACAGAGCCCAACACGGGGCTTGAACTCACGAACCGTGAGATCATGACCTGAGTCAAAGTCAGATGCTCAACGGACTGAGCCACCCAGGTGCCCCCACACTGTATTCTTATATTTCTGAAGTAGATTCTTTCTATAAAAAAAGATATTGGTGCAGTTGACAAAAAATGTCATTTGCTTAATTTGCTTGACCTGGAATCTCTTATCTGTAATATTGGGGTAAGAAAATGGCCTATCTGGAGTGGTCGTTATGTACCACCCTGAATGCACCCAATCTCGTCTGGAATAGTTGTTATGAATGAATAGAATAATATTTTTGTCTAGTAAGGATAAAAATGTTCCCTTTTTTCAAATATTTGACCTCTCCCTTCCCATTTTCATTTTTAGCAAATGACCTTCTCGCATATTAGAACCCATTAGATGAGCATCCCTCCTCCAAGCATGTGGTCATTTATACTCATCTTCTTCTTTCTTCTTCTAACAATGAAGGGAAACTTCTCACCTATCAAAGGCAAAATCATCAGGTTTGCTTGGAATCCTTTCCCTTTCCCCTTTGTTAAAATTGAACTCCTTCAATTTGTCCACCTCTTGTTAGCTTCAATTTTTTTTTCTTTTACAACTGATTTTTCTCATTGACATTCAAATATCTATCATTGTTTGTGTTAACTTTGATTCCTTCATCACCCTCTCATTCCCCTTATTTCTTGACCTATATTCAAGGGCAAACTTCTTCCAAGAGTTCTTTGTATGTAGCCATTACCATTTCATTACATAGCATTCATATTTCAACTAACTAAAATTTTTGGCTTCTGCTTGCATTGCTCCATCAAAACTGGTCTGGCTGACATCACTTATCAAACCCCATGCTGTTAAATTTAATGCACACTTTTTCTGTCATCTTATAGGTCCTCCCAACAGCATTATACACTATTGACTACTGCTTCATTTTTCATGCATTCTTTATAGTGGCCTCATGACACCTTATTTCCCTTTCCTTTCTTTTTTTTCCCTAAATGTTTATTTATTTTGAGAGAGAGAGAGAGAGAGAGAGAGAGAGAGAGAGAGAATGAGCAGGGGAGGAGCAGAGAGAATTCCAAGCAGGCTCTGTGCTCAGTGCAGAGCCCAACACAGGGTTTGATCTCACAACTGTGGGATGATGACTTTAGCTGAAATCAAGAGTCAGTCACTTAACCGACTAAGCCACCCAGGTGCCTTTCCTGGTTTGCCTTTCATTTTTCTCTTTTCAGTTTGCTTTGTCGACCCTTTCTCTTTTTCTCAAGTGCTTCTCGCAGCTAAACATATTGATCATCAAGTGGTCCTCTAAATGCAAGTTATGAGTCAGTAGTTCTCTGCAGTGGGTCTTGAGACACTGTAATGTTGACCCTTGAACAACATGGGTTTGAACTGCACAGATCCACATATACATGGAATTTTTTTTGTTTTGGTTAATACAGTACAATACTGTAAATGTATTTCCTCTTTCTTATGATTTAATAACATTTTCTTTTTTCTGGCTTATTTTATAATAAGAATACAGTATGTAATAAATATATTTGTTTTTATTTATTTATTTATTTTTATTTCTTTGTTATACAAAATAAGTGTTGATTGACTGTTTATGTTATTAATGTGGCTTCCAGTCAACAATACATTATTAATTAGTTAAGTTCGGGAGGAGTTAAAAGTTATATATTGATTTTTTACTGTATGGATGGTTGGCGTCCCTAACCCCCATGTGGTTCAAGAGTCAGCCGTATTTCTAACAAGATTCCAAGTAATGCTGATGCTGTTATTTCACAGACCACACTTTGAGGAAATTTTCTGTAAAATCACTAAAAACCCTCAAGACTCGCATGTGACTCTTATAATTTCTTATGAAGAATTCTCTCCCTAGGCAATCTCATCCATTCACATGGTGTTAAATACAATACACACGTTTATGGTTCTCACATTTAATATCTATCCTGGACACCTTTTCTAATTTCCAGACCCATAGATCAAGTTTTACTTGGCATTATCTCTTGAAAGTTTTATTGGCATAATAAGCTTCTAATTCCAAAAGCAGAGCTCTTAAGCCTTCCTCCAAATCTTTCACTCCTCTTAATTATCCATTTCAGTCCATGGTGCCTCTATCTACTTAGAAGTAAAACCAGAAATTGGGTGTCAAACTTTATCTCTTTTATCTGCTAAATATAATCCTTTGCCAATTAATCCTTTTGCGTATTTCACCTTCCTGCAAAAATGTATTTAAAGATTGCCCACTTCTTTCCTCCTCAGAGAACCAACCCTAGTTCTAGTCTACCTTCTGCTTATTCTTCAGATCTTAGCTTAAATATCCATGTTTTAATCATATTTTTCATGACTGCTCCTGCTAATGAAATAATATAATTCATTTTGTAAATTTTTAATTTTATATTAAAAATATATTTCTATTCCTTTACTCCTGCACTAGACTGTGAGCACCATAAAAACAGAGATTAAATTGGTTTCATGTCACACTGTATTACCACCAAGCAGAGTGGCTGGGCTTCAAACATATTTGTTGAATACTTCAACTTGGATAAAGATGAGAAGATAGAGTTTTAATCCACGTATCTTGACCTTCTAACTCTGTAATTTATTCTGCCTCTATGATACTTAAGTCACTCAAATTGAATTAATTTTCAACTGTCATTAATTTAAATAGCTGTTTGATTTCTCCCTTAGGCCTAGCTGCTGGATGGAATAGTTCCCTGCTTCTGAATGTCGGCAGTACACAAGTGTTCTGTAAATTGGCTCACTGAAAAGCAGAATTGGTTTATATTTCGTTAAAGAACAATTAATTCCACAAGGAACTAATGCTTCAAGTTAAGAAATGCTAGAGCTCCTAGAGATTATCTAATCAAAAGATGGCAAAACTATTTCTTCTCTAATGCCAAGTCCATTAATTATTCGTGACTGCTTGAAGTGGTAGGATTAGAATTTATTTTGCCACTTTGGGCACAGTGGCAAAGAGTGCTGGGATCTATTTGCAACGTCTGCCATATTTGTAGGGTAGGAGATGGGCTTTGTGACATCGATTTCAATTCTGATTTGGTGCATAGATAAAGAATTTTAAAATCAGGAAGAATATTACTTTACTAAAGGCCCCATTACTAGTTTTGGACACAGTCAGGACTAGAATGTAGATTTCCTAACTTTTAAATCTATTGTATAGTTCTTTCACTTATTTCTAGGATTTTATTTTATTTGTTTTCCTCACAACATTTTCATATTTAACTGATTATTCTAGAGATTAAATGTGTATGTACATTTTTCTGTTCTTGTTATTTGAATGGAAAAAACTTAAGCATGTTTCTTTAATTTATTATATCAGATTTTCATTTATTCATAAGCCTAATAATATCCAAAGCAAACTTTTTTTATCATTGAGGTAGCGTGTTTTAATACTCTGGCAATGATGATTTTTAGACCCAAGTCTATTTCAAATGTGTTGCTAGCAAATTCAACTCTAAATATTTAGAGTACTTTGTAACTCTAAATATTGAAAATTGCCTTAAGAACAATTACAAAATTCCCATCCTACCTCTTTCTTTGAAAATGTTTTGCCTTAGAGTGTGGCCTATTATTATGCTCATTTTTAAATGAAAGTTGGAATGGACTGCCATTTGGTAGGATTATTTAATTAGCATAAGTGTAAATAGATTAAATTAGTTACTGCTATTGCTTTTAAAAACTTTAAGATGATAAAGTTATTTCCTCACTCCACTGGGCTCTCAGCGTTTCATACACCCATTCTCAGTGAAAAACAATTGTCAGGCAAAATTAGGATAGGCATGGAATCTTAATGGCTGTAGAGTAAGAATTTATGCCTAAGATTTGCCTTGTTAAAGTCTGAAATATTTTAGAAGGTGTGATAAATAAGATTAGGATTACTCAGTAATCTAAACAGAGAAATCAGAGAATATTCCCTGAATGAAGGAAATCTTTTTTGAGAGAATAAATATTCTAGAAAAGTAAGGTTGATGGCAATCTCAGTAACTAACAAAAACAGTGATTAAAGACACTTGAATGCAACACAGAAACATTTCTTATGTAATGTGAAAAGAAAATCTACAATGGATTTGATGGCAAACTAACAACACTATATTCTGATTTATTTACCAAAATCTATACATAATTTGGTGCTTGGAAATAAGTATTGTTGTATGGAGGGACAACTTGTAACTCTTACCGTTATCAAGCTATCCCAGAAGAACTTGCTGTGTTTCTTAGTGGTACTTTGTAACATGATAGTCAGTATGGTAACGCTATAGACTAGTGCTTTACACCTTTGCTTCACTTCCATTTTTTTCATCCTTGGCCCTTGGCTTGTACTTCTCAACTAAAGGATCACTATTTTAATCCTTGCCTCAGGCTCTGCTTTCAAGAGAATCGGTCCTAAACATTGCCCTATTGGGGTGAAAATTACCATATGTAAGTTCAGAGAGTTCTCAGAGGCTTTTGCTGGTCCAATTTTACTCTACTTTTAGGTATTGTAATGTGTTTATATTATATATATTTGCATGCTATTACATAATATATATGATACATAAAATGTATTTCTACGTATAAACTTAAAGACTTTAGAAACCTAGAGTTACAGAGGGTTAAGAAATAACTAATGCAATTTTTTTTCAGTACCATTCCTCCTTAAATTTCATGTTAAGAGAAAAACAAATGATTGGATTTTAAGCAATAAATTTTACAGTGAGAATGTCGTCACTAAATAAGACTCTTATAAAGGGAGAAATCTTTTTTGGGTTTTTTTGGTGTTGTTATTCATTATTGAATTCTCCCAGAACCCAGTAACTTGCTTGACACAAAGAAGAAACTCAATAGAAATGTGACAGATGGATAAAAGAATGAGGTCTTAATACTGTCAATTGGAAGTTTATCAATAATGGTTCCTATTACTATTTCTGATGTGATGATTGTGCTCTATACTTTTGGTTGCAGTTTGTTATTAAACAATTTTGTTTTACATCTGAAGTGGTCTATTTTTACTTCAAAATCACATCTTTAAAAAATACTTAACTTTTCAATGAATGCCCTCTGATATTACTTAATCTTTATTCAAAAATAATTTGATGATCTATGCAGATGATACTCAAAGCTTGTTGCTTCATTTATCTCAAGCAGGTGGTCAAGTCCTTGAGCAAACCAGTAGAATTTGTTATTTGATTGGTTTAGCTCCTGCTTACAATGGTCTATTGTTTTCCTAGGTAGACAGCCACTTTGATTTTCCTCTTTCTGTATCTTTTTAAAGTGTAATATTCTTCCTTTTGCATTTGCCAACTTAGTGCTAAATGAATTCCTCAGAAGAAGCTGCTGTATAAATTTAAAGCATTTTTACTGTTGCAGATGACTTATTTCTGACAGGCATCTATATTTGAATATTCAGCAATATTCAAGTACAGAATTTGTTTTCACTTATTTCCCAACAAATTCAAATTTCTCTCTTCCTGCAGATGTCTAGCTTAAAATCAGGGATATGAAGAACTTCTTTGGAAATTCTATCCCTATTTGAAAGTAATGTTTTTGAAGTCTATCCTCTAAGGAATATCAGGGGTATATATTTCTTGCATAACTTTTTATAGCAAAAAGGTCTGTAGATTTACCTGGCATATAAGCCCTGAATAAGTATGTTGTGCAAATAAAATATATACTCGAATGCTTTCTCAGAAACAGGCCTTTTCCTGTTGAATTGGTGAGAGCAGCTTTGTGTTTTATTTGGAACAATATAAAAGACTTTGAAGATTTTTGACTGTAACTGATTGTATTAAAAGACTAAATTAAACATACTTACAGAGTTAACATTTCTGTGTTCAAATGATATAAAATGAGTTAGCATTTTGTTATTACAAAACATCTATTACGCACATCTTACCTGACTACCAGGCTTAATCAGATCTTGCAAAAGGGAATTTTACAATGATGATTTAAATACATAAAACAGAAATAATATTTTCATTATTGTGCTTTGAGCTCCAGTCCACGTGTAATGAAAAACATTTTGTTAAAGCCATAGTGTTTATCCAAATGTAATGTCAGTTTTTTGGTTATATATTCATATTTCTGAATTGTGAGTCTCTTGAGGCAGATAAATATATTTTATTCATTTTTTCAGCCCTAGTAACTACCATAATACCTGAATGCCAAAAACATTTTTAGTTGAATGAATGAAAAATATATAATTATGAATATATATATTATCTATAGATTATGTTAATATACATATGATATATAGATATAGATATAGATAGATATAGATATATTGTTTGACATATATTTACTATACATTAGGGGATAATATTACCTGCATTGCCTTGAGAAAAATCTTACACATGCTCTTAAAGGAATGTGATTCCTGGCCAAATTACCTGGTTTACTTGCATGCACACAGATGGAGATTATTTTATATCTGTGATAATGCTTTACTATTTAGCATAGGGATATAAATGACTGGGAACTGATATCTGGGGTAAAACTCTTGAATCCTATGAACTTTTCCATATGCTGTGGCTCACAAAATTCAAACAGGGTATATGATTCTGGGCTTCTGGTTCATGTCCTTTATCAACTCTGATTGAAGTATATCATCATTTCTTTCAGTTGCCATTTATAAATATTATTGGTAATTATGTCCATACCTATTTAAATTCATGTATGTCCTCTTTCCCTCACTCTTGGGGCTAATATCTTTTTTTTTTAAGTGCTTTTTCTTTAAGCTTATTTATTTATTTTGGGAGAAAGAAAGAGAGAGAGAGAGAGCCAGGGAGGGCCAGAGAGAGGGGGAGAGAGAATCCCAAGAAGTCTCTGTGCTGGCAGCACAGAGCCAGATGTGGGGCTCGAATTCATGAACTGTGAGATCATAACCTGAACTGAAACCTAGAGTCTGATGCTTAACTCACTGAGCCACCCAGGTGCCCCTAGGTGCTAATATCTTTATATTAATTTCTCAGTGGGTTGAGATGCAACACCTTTCATTACTTGTCATGTCACATATTTTTTTGAGTACCCAGTGCTGCTCTTTTGCTACTAGCTTTTCCATATTTTGTGAAAAGTTTCCCATAAGTTTTAAATCAGCCTTGCATTCATTGAAGCCAGGAAAGGTTTTCATGAATGGTATATAGAAATTTTTAATGATGGGGTGCCTGGGTGGCTCAGTCAGTTAAGCGGTTGATTCTCGGTTTCAGCTCAGGTCATGACCTCAGGGTTTCATGAGTGTGAGCCCCACATCAGACTCTAAGCTGACAAGACAGAGGAGTCGCTTGGGATTCTCTGTCTCCCTCTCTCTCTGCCCCTCCCCCACTTGCACTGTCTCTCTAAAAATAAATAAACTTTAAAAAAAGAAATTTTTAATGATGTTAGAGAAATTTACAAATATTTTTCTATGGTTATCATTTATAATCAGAGAATTATAATTATTTTTTAATGTTTATTTATTGATTTTTGAGAAAGAGAGAGAATGAATAAGCAGGGAAGGGACAGAGAGAGAGGGAGACAGAGAATCCCAAGCAGGCCCCGTTCCCTCAGCACAGAGCTCAACTCAGGCTGGAACTTACAAACTGTAAGATCATAACCTGAGTGGAAACCAAGAGTTGGCAGTGTAATCGACTGAGCCACCCAGGCGCCCCATCAATATTTTTGAAGCACAGCTTTTATTTCTCATTAATATGACCTAAAGATAATTATTTTTGTTTTCTAAATTACAGTTTAAAATAATTTTAATATTATCTCTAGCCACAGAATTTTAAAAATAGAAAATGTCTAGGATTTTCTTTTTGATAGTCTTCATAAATATTTGCACTTGATATGTTCTCATTTACAACCCTCTGGATTAATTTGTTTAGCAAGTGTTTATTCAACTCCTGTGATGTGCCAGGTATGGTTTTAAGTCCTAGAGGTATAACAGTAAGTACAAACAAACAAAAAAAAATTGCCCCAACTGAGCTTATGTTTTTGAGGAGGGAGATAGACTATCAGCAAGATTAATAAATTAAACATGTGTATAAATACATAATGACATAAAAGTATTAAGTAAAAGGAATGGAGTCTTTAACTCCTGGGGTATCTTAAACCTCCTCCCAGATTCTCTTCCATTTTTACTTTGTTTCACAGGCCAGCAATTTATAGAAGTGTTATTTTCTCTTCCTTTTGGAAAAAATGACCTGTTTTCTAAGAAGGTTGAATCTAAGTAATTAAAATTATATGCAACTCTGTTGAGAAATGTTGCTTCCAGAAACAGGAACCATTATTTAATTATTAAATGTTGTTAACCCATAGCAAAATGCAGTATAAATGCCCCTTACAGATCACTTCAGTGATACAGTACCCGAAGAATTTGGGAAGGCACAAGTAACTGGATCCATACAAGGTACACAGGATGAATAATCATGGTGCTGGTGTCATATGCCATGATGCCTCAATGGTATCCAAATCTAGTCTGAGTGCCTTAGGACATGTTTTAGAACTGTGATCATCTCAAATTGCTTAAGCTTATGATTCTAGGTTTATGTTCGCTACTTTCTAAAGCTTTTATTTTTTTTTAAGTTTTAAAGTCCATCTAGTTAACATAGTTATATTAGTTTCAGGAGTACAGCACAGTAGTTTAACACTTCCAACATCATCCTGTGCTCATCGCAAGTGCACTCCTTAATCCGCATCACCTATTTAACACATCTCCCTCACCCACCTCCCCTCTGGTAACCATCAGTTTGTTCTCAATAGTTAAGAATTTTTGGGGATGCCTGGTGGCTCAGTTGGTTGAGCATCTGACTCTTGATGTCAGCTCAGGTCACGATCCCAGGGTTGTGGGATTGAGCTCGGCATCAGGCTGAATGTGGAGCCTGCTTAAGGTTCTTTCTCTCTCCCTCTGCTTCTCTCCTTTGCTTGTGCTATAAATAAATAAACAAATAAATAAATAAATAATAAAAGGAATCTGTTTCTTGGTTTGCATCTGTCTCTCTTGGTTTTCCTTTTGTTTATTTTGTTTCTGAAATTCCACATATGAGTGAAATCATATGGTATTTGTCTTTCTCTGACTGACTTGTTTCGCTTAGCATAATACTCTCAAACTGGTGCAGCCACTCTGGAAAACAGTATGGACTGTCCCCAAAAAGTTAAAAATAGAACTACCCCGCAATCCGGAAATTTCACTACTCAGTATTTACCTGAAGAGTACAAAAATACAAATTCAAAAGAATGTACTCCAATGTTTATAGCAGCATTATCTACAATAGCCAAACAATGGAAATAGCCCAAGTGTCCATCCACTGATGAACAGATAGAGAAGATGTAGTGTATCTACACAATGGAATATTAGTCATAAAAATTGGGTGGAGCCAGAGCTTTTTAAAAAAGATAATCAATTTCACCTACCATGGCATAAGGAGATGGAAGATGGAGTGGGGATTGGGACACGAAATAGGTCATAGCGTGTCCAATGTGACTCCATGAGTTACATAACACAAGGGTCATCTAACAGAGAGGACACAATCCAATATCTTGGTAGCCATTTACACTGCATTGCTGAAAAAACTAATGGTAATTTAGAGCTGCTTACAAAAAAAAAATCTAACAGTAGCTTCTAATAGAGATTCGGTGCTTAACTTCATTATATCTAATCTAATTGTTATAATAAGCCAATGTGTTAAGCATAGTTACCACTTGAGATGAGAATACTTAGATTCAGAGAGGGTAAATAATTTATTCAATCATTACTTAGGGGCACAGTTAAAATTAGCATGGAAGTCTGTTTGATTAATCCATACTCTTTTTTTTCCCAGAAAGAAGGACTATTTTCATGTTCTTACCTCCCATTTCTTTTTCATTAGTTCTTGAAATTTAGTATTTCCCAAAGAGTCTTGTATTACAAAAACTAGTTCAAAAGAATGTTTTAAAGTGCTTTTATATGAAAAAGACATTTGAAGTAAAATGTTTGATTAATAATGGCTAAGAGTTATTATTTTTTTAAGTTTATTTATGCTGAGTGAGAGTGAGAGAGCAGGGGAGGGGCAGAGAGGGAGAGAGAGAGAGAGAATCCCCAGCAGGCTTCTCACTGTCAGCACAGAGCCTGACTGGGGGCTCAAAGTCACCGACCATGAGATCATGACCTGAACCGAAATCAAGAGTCGGAGGCTTAACTGACTAAGCCCCCCGGGCACCCCAAGTTAATGGTTTTTATGTTCATAATACTGCTCTGAATACAGTAGTCCTCCTTTATCTACAGTTTCGCTTTCCACAGTTTTAGTTATCCTTTGTCAACCGCAGTCCAGAAGCATACGATGCTCCTGATGTACCATCAGAAGATCAGTGGCAGCCACCACTGCGTCACAATGCCTAGTCATTCACCTCACTTTTTCTCATCATGAAGGCATTTTATCAACTCACATCATCTCAGGAAGAAGAAGGGTGAGGGCAATACAATAAGATATTTTGAGATAGAGACCACATTTACATAGCTTTCATTATAGTGTATTGTTATAATAATTTTATTTTATTATTAGTTATTAATCTCTTACTGTGCTTAACTTATAAATTAAATTATATCACAGGTATGTATAAGAAAAGATATAGTATATGTAAAGAGTTCAGTCCTATCCACAATTTCATACTGTATGTACTGGGTGTCTTGGAATGTATCACCTGCAAATTAGGTAGGACCACTGTATTTAGTATACAAATACACTAGGGAATACACAAGAAATACACTAGGGAAAACACAAGAAAAAAAGCAGAGGATATCCTTTATCATTAGTCCCCACTTTTTATCCCATAAACCTCTTTTTCTGGTGGAATATTCTGAGATCAGTGTACTAAGGAACATAATTTTCAGAATGCTGCCTAAAGTTAATGTTTGCCTGGAAAATGTATCCTATGATGATAAGCAATTTAGAAGACTAAATGAATCCAGGATATCACATTTATTTCCATTTAACTGTTTACTTATTATCATAATTACAGTCCCAAATTTTTTTTCAGTTTTTAGATAAACAACAAAGAAAACATGAATACAATTATAGCTTGATATAAAATCAACACACTCCAATTGGTTGTGATGACAAACTCTATTACTGTTAAATAAGCCAACACTAAATTCAAAACAGAATTAGTATAGGCATTCTACTACACTGCTGACCACTGATGGATATTGATCTCAAGATTGTTACTATATATGTAAATTACTAGGTTGTATACCATCAACTCAGAGTAAATGGATAATAAATATACTTATATTGGTACATGCAATATATTTCATGTGCCAACTTACAGAACTCTTTTGAAAATTCAATCATATATGTAAAAAATATTTGAAAATAATAAGTAGTGACATTGGGGGTTATTGAATAAAATTTATCTGGAAACTTGCTAGTACCCACATAACTTTTTCACTAACAAAATTCTCAAATTGTATAATAATGCTTGGATTTTTCCCCATTGTTTGTTATATTGCATATAATAATATTTTATGTGTTAGGTATATTTGTATAGTTAAGGATAAATCTAAATGAGCAGAGTATGTGAATTCACTTATTAAGTCATCAGTGACCACTTGTTATAAATAGTATATACAAATACTTTTGTAATTCATATTTTCATCTCTTGCCTCCATGGCTTACTGTACTTACTGGGTATGCTGCTCCTGTTACAATTTAACATATGTCATTTCAGACAATCCAGGCAGTATCTTGAAACATTGAAGAGATCAGCAACATTACAAAAGACAGTATGCAGCAGGTCAATAATTTAGGGGATGATTTCCTTTGTAGATGATGTGATGTTTCTCATTTGAAACAATCATCATTTACTGTGCAATGTCTATATATAAGATCAGTTTTAAATTAGCTATTGTGCAAATTTCTAACAAGGAGCTGAAATTATGGATATTTTAAAATAGTTAAATGAGAAAGGTATTTTTTTCAGGCATAGCATCAATTAGAGGGTCTGCTGGCATGACATTCAGAGGATAGGTATTGTACTAATATTGAATAGAATGCAATTATATTAAATAGTGTATGGGGATTGGGTGACACAAGGAATGGCTAGTGAAATGTAATCTTTTTTTTTACTCTTTCGCTCAAGGTTTAAATTATGCCAAGGTCATTTGTGATTGAGAGCTATCTGATGGTTGTTGGTATTCTTTAGGAAAAATTAATTGAGGGTCACAGTTCTATTCTGAGTAAAAAGCAGAGCTGGGCCTTCAGTATTTCTTCGCAGGATTCTATGAAAGCTGGTCTGAAACAATCCATTTTGTAGCTATATTAACAGAGATTACATGTTACGGCAAACTGGCATGGATTTTGAATATTGATCTGTTTCTCAAAAACTACATTTCCAAGAAAAAAAATACCCATGTATGTATCATTTTCACTATATTGTTATCTCCTTCAGAAATACTTTTAATTGGGAATGGCCTTCCAGTTTTTAGATGCACCTAAGTGCCTTCCTCTTTGGTCTTTTGGCATCTTCCAATAAGGTTACATAGTAATAGGTAATTTTTTCTATGGTTAACATTGTTAGATTTAGTTTTTCTTTAAGGAGAAAATTTTCTCCTAAAATAATATACATTTTTAAAAAATAAAATGTTTAATTAGTGGGAAACTATTGTTTTAATATAGTGAAAATGTGCCAACCAGGGATAATGATCATATATTTGAAAGTTTTAACTACAAAACAAGAATGCGTGTGTGTGTGTGTGTGTGTGTGTCTGTGTGTGCGCATGCGTGTGTGTGCGTGTGTGCACGCGTACGCGCACACACGAGTATTAACCATTCAATGTAAAACATTACTTATCATCAATGGGTTATCTTCTGACATCGCACTGGGATAGAACTATATAGTAAATAATGAATTGTGGGATGCAGCCAGGCTTGCAGAAAATAACTATTTGAGGGATGGTGCATGAACAGAAAGCTGTAATTTTGACAGGTGGCAAGGTGTCGTGTCACCAAGCCTTTCTAAAGCCTCATATCTCATACCTATTGATTAATGGCTCTAATTAAGGAATGAAATCAAGCATGTGAAGACAGGGGATCGCTTTAGGTCCTTGTTTGGTAGTTTTCTCTTCCTGGCACACAACTCATCCATCTAAATATCACTGCTCTTTCATTTATTACTGCTGTATGGTACCAAAAAAAAAAAAAACAGCAGAAGGGGTGCATTCTGATCTTGTCCTGGTCATGCAAAAATGCGTTTTGGCAAGGGTTGAAGTAGGACAACATGCCAGAACATCATTTGAATGAACACTGCTGTGTGAAGCACGGCACTTTCAAATGTTTTGATGGGGATTTGGGACGTGTTCAATTGCCTTTGAAAACAAGCTATTATATTAGTTTACATTCTTGGACTCAATCTTGCAAAGTTCTTACTTTCAAAGCTCTCAAATCTACTAGCTTAATTTCAAATCTTTTGTGAGGTTGATAACAAAAACCCCTTTAAGGATGGCAGTTTGCATTCGGATAACAGAGAAAAAAATTAAAACAGGCTACTTTAATGAATTTTAAAGACTATCAGTTATGCCAAAACTATATCCTCCTAATACTGCTTACTAACAAGACCCCAAATCTGACACTGTGCTACACAGCGAAACAAGTCCCAGAGGAAATTTCTGATCCTTTGGCCCTGCATTAAAATGTTGACTCCTGAGCAGATATTCGGCTTAGGCTAGTTGGAGAGAGCCACCAGCTGGAGCCTGAAGTGTGCATGGCAAAATATTCTCTTTTCTTCGTAAATCATAAGTTAAAACTGTGTTCTAATTATATATCTCAACCTCCAAGAAACTTTCATAATATTTTATAAAAAGTTACATATAAAATTATTGACAACAAAATTAATATTTCAAAAAGATTAAAAATAAATTTCTAGTACTGAAAAGGTCTTCATCTGTATTACACAGATTTTTAATCATGTGCTATGTGGATCGAAGTGTGCATTTCAGTTAAAATGAGGTTAATTCTGATTATCTAGCAAGGTGTTTGACTTAGAATGTGCAAGAATTTTCCTCATTCATTACTTCATTTTGGTGTCTCATAATACAGAATCACAAAATTATTATGCTTTTTTAACTACATGTCTGGCCAGCTTTAAAAAGCACACACCCGAATATTAAAACATTCTCAAATAGTTCATTTTATTTATCCTAAACTGTATGGTAACATTTTTTTAGATAACCATAATTTAAAATACATTAAATACTTCTAAAAGATTAATATAACAGTGTATATTGTCAACTTTTTAGAAGTGAGATAAAGCTTCCTTGTATTCAAGGAAAGTAATATATTTAAGTTGAATAAAAATTAAATTAGTCAAACTGTTTTAAAAATATATATTGCAGAAATCATTAAGGACATCTTATATGTTTGTATTTCCTTTACTTGGAATTTGATAATTGGAAAATGACTACAAGGAGAAAGTTTTATTTTTCTCATGACATATTGATTATTAGGGTGATATGTGATGAAATTATTAGATACAAGATTTGTGTGTACTCTGATGTATATGTTACCACCGAAAAATAAGCAATATGTTAAGAAATTTAAGATGTTTTCCTCTCCACATTTTTCAATTAACTTGCTTATACTGTTTTTCACTTATTAACTTTACACACTATTTTATCTCTTTATTTTATTTTTAGAATTTTTAAGACAGAAATAGTGATAAAATCATTGCTTACTGAAGCAAGTAGACATTGAATCCAGCTATGCACATTAGAAAGATGTTACACACTGCATACTTTTAATAATGATCATTTAGAAGATAATTTTAGCATCCACACAAGGGAAAAATGGATTTTTGATGAGTTCTTATATGACCATATGTGGTATTAGTCAGTGTGAGGTATTGCTAGCAAGCTCATTGCTTTCAAAAATCAAAGTTAAATGGTTCATCTATCATCAGAATTTGTGTCTGGGCGACTTGTCTGAACATCAGTATGATTTATGGTTTGAATTGGAGGAGTCAACCATGCATGTTTCTTAGTTTATCGTTTTATGCTGTCTTCAATTAAATGTCTATAAACACAGTGATGGCTTTATGACATTGTCCATCAATAAAGACTATCAGATTTTGCATGAGAATATGTAATTTTTAGAAAAATAATAACCTTTTGACTTCTATGTGCCCTGCTGTTCCTATTATACACATATACATGGAGTCTCTCTTTACAGAAAATTTTATCCCCAATTTGTCATACAGAACAATTAACTATTTTATAAAATATTCTTAATTATTATTTAAGGCTTTTAAAAAACAATGGTCAAATTATGGTAATTGGAGCTGAAGTTGTAGCTTGCTGTTTTGCACATATCTCTGATTGCCATATCCATAAATGCTTTAATGGGGGAAAAAAAGCAAAAAAGAATGTATCTGAATATTTTCTTGTATGCTGATTCAATATTCAATTGTTTTATGAAATCAAAAGATTTTAAACAGGTCTTTGCTAAGAGAAAATAATGTATATGATAAAATTAAATTAAATTATTCCACATAAGGGAGGAATCCTGGAAAATCTCGTGTTTTCATTTTCTCTGGGACATTGAATAATGATACTTTCAGTCTTCATATTTATGAATGTGGTGCATAGTATTCACACTGGCAGCTTGTGGAGGTTGAATCATTTTCTGTGTGGCTCTGCCCTGATATTGCTGTTGACAGCAATGCATTGTAAAAAAGAATTAGTATTCTAGTTCTTAAAGCTATGTTGAATATCTTTTCAGCATATTTTGTAATAAAAACACAATGCAAAGGTTTTTATATAACAAATCATCTGCATGCAATTTAAAGACAGGAGAGCAGAAATGAGACAATTAAGGTAGGCTTAGGTATAAATTTAAGCAAATACATTTTTGTATGTGCATAGTGGTTGTGTATATGGTTTTCTTGTGGTATTGAACAAATTCTTTCTTCCTACCATATAACAAAAAGTAGTGCATATGTGGCAGGTAGGTGAGACCACCAATCAATGTTTATCAAGGTTCACAAAATAGTATTGGGAGTGCACTAAGATCCATGTACAGCCACAGATTGAATCTCCTATGTCATTGTACATTTTGAAAAACACATTTTATTTCTCTGCTATAAATTAACAGCAGTTGAATCTATGCATAAATTGTCTGGATATTGAAACCAAAAATGACCTTTGACTTCAATTATCTAGATAATTCAAGCAAGTGAAAATTATGTATAGGAATGAAACTACTAGATATCATTCTAAATAGTCAAAAAAACCAGGCTAGTTCCAAGAGATATTTTTGCATGCTCTAAATTATGCATTATTAAAAAAATATAAATAGTTATGAAATTGCCATGGGCCATATGCAAGTACAGATATGAATATTTAAATGTTTTCTTGTTATTACAATGAGATTAGCTTGCTATCCAATGTAGTTATTTTCATCAG
The DNA here is from genome assembly GCF_018350195.1 of Panthera tigris. Classification (NCBI taxonomy): domain Eukaryota; kingdom Metazoa; phylum Chordata; class Mammalia; order Carnivora; family Felidae; genus Panthera; species Panthera tigris. The sequence goes on from NC_056676.1 coordinate 26,545,707, forward strand.
ATAGTCTAAATCAGTCTGAAGACATGCTCTGGAAAACAGAAGTCTAGGACATTTCTAAAGTTTAGAATTTTTATTTTGATTGTATCTACAGGAACATGTTATCAGTAACAAAGACTTCTTAAGAGATGATTTGTAATTAAAAGACAATCCCTACCACAAGCTTTAGGTCTTCAAGTCAATATTTTCCCACAATACAATCTGTGGATATATTCTCTGAGGTCTAATTGTTCTGGGAGAATATTTTAATTTTACATTTTTGTTTTTATAAACGCTAATAAGAACCACTTATAAATATAAATTGTGATTTTTCAGAAAACCCAATTGAAAGTTATTCGTGACAATATTTAATTTCCTAGTCACTGTTTCTCAGACTTGACCCTGGGTAATTTTTCAGGATGGAATACTTGTCTACCCTAAAAGGGAACTTACATCCTTTCACTTGAGAAACAGTAGGCTAAATTACTTTTTCTTCTTTTTAAAGGATTATTTTAAAATATGTCTAATTTGAAGTATAAGTAAGCATGGAAGTGAAGCATTTAAAATAGTCACTAACTTCTTAATCAGTGAATTTTCCAACTATCCAAGTTTCTCTTTGATGTTGCATTTTGAAAGGAATGTTTCTTATGATTATGGAAAATAAGCTCTTAGAATTTGGGGGCCATGATATCAAATGTTCTCTTTTGTTTTTAAGATGGCATTTGTTTTTCTAATAATATAGATTAATTGCTGAACAGTTGAAAAGTTTTAAAGTATATAAATAAAATAAAAATTTTAATTACCTTAAACCACCATCATATGTCTCTGTGTGTGTGAGTGTGTGTGTGTGTGTGTGCGCGCGCGCGCACACGCACGTGGTGTGAACACTTGATTTGGTGTTAAAGAAGTGAGGCAGTCACAATTTGGAATGGCATCTATTTTTGAATAGAACAGCTATTTAAATAATAACTTTTTACGTAATTTCTGAGGAAAGGGTAACTTTTTTTTCATGTGTGTGAGTATGTAGACTCAGGTAAAATAGATGCACTTGAAAGACTGACTTTTTCCTCTACCCATTATCTGAAGTATAATTTTCAGATGACATTCATAATAAATTCATTTATTTTATTAGAAATTTACATAAATGCACAAATGAATGAGAAGAATTCTTAGGTATCAATTTATATATTGTGCATTCTTACTTTTGAGAGTTAGTGGACTGCAAAAACTCTGTAAAGCAGATTAAAATTATTTCAAAAATAGGATGGATATAGAAATAATGATGTTTTATTACTTTATGAGGATATCTACTCTCTCGCTAAAAGCATTCTGAGAAAACTGGAAACTGTTGTTGTTGTTGTTGTTGTTGTTGTTGTTCCTTTTGTGTATGTATGAGAAGTCTTGGAAAATAGGGTGTAATGTGTCTGCTCAGCTATACTGATCTCTTTATTAAACTCAGTTGTTTCTCCAACTTGCCTCCAGTCTCTTCATGACTTTTATATCAAGCACAGAATTTAAATGTGCGTTTCTGTGTTGAAATTTTAATATGCAATGATATTGTAGTTGATTCAGCCATAGGGAATGCATAAAACAACATGAAAATTATATGATCACAGAGGCAGAACCAGACCCTTAGGAGAGACAATTGTTTTAGAAAGGTTAGCCATGTTCCTTCATTTTTAGCTTCAGATTCATAACATGCAAAGTTTCCCTATTGTTTCCCAAGAGAAAAAAAGGGGGTGTTTTTTATGGTGCAATATTAACATTCATTTTGTTTTTAGCTTAAAACATGTCAGTTATATTCTTCTTGGTTCTTGGTAGGACTTGGTGAAATAAAACATTTTCATCTTATTATAGTTGTGACTCCATTGTTTTGTGGATGAGCACTCACCTTTTGGTCATTTATTTTCAAGAAAAAAGTATGGGTATCTTCAAAATTATAATGTACTTATAGTAAGAAAGCATTTGGAAATAAGCACAGATAAAGGATTCTGTGTAGTTTACGAGGAGTATGTCTTTCAATGTGCTAGTTCATGATATCCAGTAAGAGTGCAAGTTATACATAGCTGTGATTCAATGGCTGCATGGATGTATGGGATACCCTTGTTTATTGAAGACGAAATAAATGATGAATATAGGAGAATAAAATAGCAAAAATATTTTTCTTACCCAGAAAAAATAATCTGGCATAATCATTCATGGTTGTACTGTTCTCTCTGCCTTATATGTTAGGGGACCTTTTTATGGACCAGGTCTGCTGCCTCCAGGTATGACCAATATGGTATGATGGAAATGAGAATCCTAGTAAATCCTGTACATGTATCCTTGTCTCTCTTTATTCAACCTCTTTTGAGTCACTGGATTTTAAAACTGAATAAAGTATAATGGTATGTTTGGCAGTTTCCATGATGGTCAGCACGTTTTGTGAAGATACTTTGGCTCTCATCTAGTTCATAGATTGTTTTTTATTATGTTACCCATTTTCAATTCAGGACTCCTCTACTATACTTTGTCTTGCATGCTTGTACTTTTTTCTTTTTACCTTGTTCCTCTTTACGGATTTTGGCTACCATTCAATAAACCAGGGTCACAGATTATTTTACTTTGATTAGGAATCTCTGCCCTACTTAATTATCAGGACCTAATCCTTCCCTGACATGGTCTATATTCTGTATTAAATAAGTATGGAAAGAATGCTTTTTATAAATCAATTATTCTCTTGACCTAGATGGATACATAGGTCTCTGTCTGTTAAAGATACATATGTATTTCTCTGCTGAGGTGAAAAATTATCTAACTTCTATGAGACTGTAATTTTCATACAGGCAGGGATTTCTGTCAGCTTGTTTTCTGATGTATCCCAAACATCAAAATAGTCTCTGGCTTATATATTAGACAGTCAATAAATATTTATCAAATAAATCAGTGTTGTATTAAACACACATCTGTTCATAATTTTCTGCATATATTTTATCTCTATGTAAATTGAGAAGAGTACATATAGGGAACTATATGAATAAACCAGACAGTTTTGAAAGAAATAGCAAATGTATAAAAGATCTAGCATATCAATTCCTCTAGTCCAAAGTCATAATGAAATAGAAACATGATTCAACAGTATTTTGAATCGGATGGTGGATTAACCAAGAGTTCTGAGAAAGACTAATTGCATGAAAGACTAATTGCTCTCATTTCTTGAAAGAAGAAAGCAATGGAAGACTTATTTGTTATAACAGAATGTTAATAAGAAATTATAAACAGTAAACCGAGGCATTCCATCCCTTACTATCACCTTTTGAAGTTGGAAAGGAAGAAAGAGCATGAAGATAGGCAAAATATAGATAAAATGTAGAAACTATATATCTAAATTACTATACTTCATATAACCTAGACTCTCAATGTTTGCGCTTAGAGGTTACAGTTGGAGATAACATAAAAGTAGTTCCTACTACATTGACTAAATGTTCGGGAAGATGGCAAAGTGCACGTGGAATAACTAAGAATTGGTCATTGGTTGATTTCAATTTAGTGTCTTATTTATTTATTTATTTATTTATTTATATGCAAATTAGTTACCATATAGTATAGTATTAGTAGAATTTAGTGATTCCTCCCTTACATGTAACACCCAGTGCTCATCCCAACAAGTACCCTCCTTGATGTCCATCTCTCATTTAGCCCTAATCACCTCCCTCCCAGCAACCCTCAGTTTGTTTTCTGTATTTAAGAGTCTCTTATGGTTTGCTTCCCTCTCTGTTTTTATCTTATTTATTCCTTCTCTTCCCCTATGCTCATCTGTTTTGTTTCTTAAGTTCTGCATATTAGTACTTAAAGATTTGTATGATTTGGCTCTTAAGTACCAAAGAATAGGTCTCAGAAGCTTATGGGCAAAAGAAATGCTTTGCAAAACAGAGTAGTGGGAAGCCAGCATGATTGATATACATTATTCCTTGTAAGCTGCACAACCTAGAGAAATATATATTATTAATCTCATAGTGTAGACAGTAAAACTGAAGTCTAGGGACAGTGTAACAACTCTTAAAGTCAAACAGCTGGCAAGTGACAGAACTGCTCTGAGTTCTAAGATTTTAGAAGACCATCAATCTTTTCCTTTTTCTTTCCTTATAAGCACATTCAGATACCAGTTACATAACAAAAATAAAGCCATGTGAGAAGATGCCATACCAAATTTTACTTTAGTGTACTTTTTATAGTGCTTTCTTTGTTTAGAGGTTCCTACACCTATCTATCGATTTATATTCTAGGTCTCTTTAAAAATAAATGCACTAAATCATTTTTGCACTATATGCTAACTAATCTGGATGCACACTTAAAAAATAAGTAAATACATGCACTATTTTGAGCATTTAGGGCTACTTGAAAAAGAGCTAGAAAATATACTATTATCTTTTGGACTTGAAGACAAAAAAAGATTAATTATTGCAAAATGAGTAGGGTAATATTTGACACTTAACTACAGCTGAATTTATTGCTTCTTACATCTCAGACACCTGCCAATTTTCTTCTCTGCACAAAATTAATTTTTGTGGAGAAATACAAATGTAAAAGAAATCTCTTCTTTTTCATGCCTTTTGAAAACTAAAGCAGTTTTCATACATGAATAAGAACCCTAAACAGTCCTTTATACGTGAAGTATTTATATCATATGAATGTGCTTACTTAACAGGTTTCAATTTGAATTAAGTTACAGTTTTTGCATTAAAATGACTGTTTATTTTCCATTTCATTCATTCCCAAACTATTTCAGTATCTACTATAAGCCAAGCAATATTTAGGGTTCTGGGAACATAGCAGTGAATAAAACGGAAAAATCTATGCCCTATAGCATTTACATTCTAGTGAGGGCAAAAAGACAATAACAAAATAAATCAGTAAATTATGTTTTATTGTAAATGGTGATAAGTACATGAAGAATGATAAATTAGAGGAGATTTACAGGGTTATATTTCTATTGTAAAATTATTATAAAAGTTCTTATAACCCAGTGATTTTTTTTATTGGTTGCTATTTTTCAATTATCAACTAAAATATCATGCTACTTACCTTTCATTTGTCCCTCTAGAATACTTTGAGTCCCTTTCTTTCATACCTGAAATGTACTGACTGGGTTGGGTTGCATAAAGCCTCTTTTGCTTTTAGATTCTTGGTAGTGCTCAACCAATGGGAAGCATCTACAGAATATCAAAGTTTGATGGGCTGCCTGGGTGGCTCAGGTGTTATGCATCCAGCTTTTGATTTCAGCTGAGGTCATGATCTCACAGTCATGAGATAGAGTCCTGCATGGGGCTCTGTGATAGAGATAGGCATGGAGACTTCTTAAGATTCTCTCTCTCCCTCTACCCCTCCCCGCTCATAAGCATGTTCTCTCAAAAAAAAAAAAAAAGAAGAAGAAGAAGAAGGAAAGGAAGAGGAAGAAGGAGGGGGAGGAGCAGGAGGAGGAGGAGGAGAAGGAGAAGAAGGAGATGGAGAAGGAGAAGGCAAAGAAGGAGAAGGAGAAGGAGAAGGAGAAGGAGAAGAACAAAGAAGAAGAAGAAGAAGAAGAAGAAGAAGAAGAAGAAGAAGAAGAAGAGAAGAAGGAGAAGAAGAAAGAAGCAGAAGAAAGAAGGAGGAGAAGGAGGAGAAGGTTGGAGTCTGAGAATAGATTGAAGTTGGGGTATTTATTCCCCCTGACAGTTTGTTGTGGGTTGGTTGTGCTTCTCTGCTGAAGGTCACAGCTTCTGTCAATTGTCCGTCTCTGTGCAGCCACACTCTTGGGATTCTGGTAAACAACCATTACTTTGTACCTTCAAACTCAGGAGTGATAGATAGGGCTTCCTTTCTCTTGCTACCAACTGGTTACTGTGTGCGTTTCTTTTTTCCCAGCCCCATCTTTGTAAATGTTTCTTAACTATACTAAACTTTTCTTGCGTTACCCACTTAGAATATGACATCTGCTTCCTACTGGGACTCTGGCTTATCCAAAAATATAGCACATACTAATTGGTTATTTAATTGATAGAATCAAGTCTGCCATCCTAGTAGAAGAGCGAAAGGGAGGCCAACCAAGAAAATCTCTTGCACTAAGAGATGGCAAGACTTTCCTACTTGAATTAAACCAAGGAAGAGCTCCAGATTAGGAGCTACACATGGCTTTTATACATTTAGGGTGGGATACACCTTCTTGCATAGTGGTCAGGTATCCTCAGATTTTAGACTTATATATAGAAATCAAGTCCACTTACTGCATAGGTAAAAACACAGTGTAGGATTAAAAATAGGTAAAAACACATTGTAGGATTAAAATACCTTTAGTTTTTTCAAGAATTTTGCCTGTGTACTATGAATTGTGAATGTATTTTTAAATCAATAAGATTTTATTTTCTTTATAAATTATTATATAATGTCTCTCTGAAATTTTGATGAAGAGAAATATGGTAAATAGAATCATAAGAAGTTAAACCTGTATGTCAAGTTATTAGAGTGTCTAGATTATATATGAAAGAGATTAAAAATAACCACAAACTAAAGCAAAAGCAATTTATAAAGTATAGGCTTCTAAAATAAAATCATTCTGAAATAGTGTACATTTTACTGGTGTTTTGTAATGAAATATTTATATTAACTGACCTATAAATACTAATGTAATTATCAGTATTTATATTATTAATTGACATATTAATATTAACATATCTTTAGTATAAGTTATCTGCTGACTACATGGAAAGTTATGTACATTAATATGTTTTAAATAGCTTATAATCTGCATAGTTGCTATCATTTATAAAAGTTAGATAGCTAGTTTAGAGAAATTATTCAATATATTTCTCTATGTACTAGGACTTTTAAATATTATTTTGAAATTTCACATCTCTTTTAGAGAAAAAAGGTTTAATATTTTAATACTAAATTTCTGAATGGTATCTAAGCAATTTAGTAATACTATTATTTCCAGTGACATGAATTGTAATCTGTGTTTCTCCTAAGAGTTTGCAGTTACTTTATTAGTATTTTTTGTTGACAATTATAGAAACAATTCTATCGAAACCCACACAACATTAATTTGATAGATGTGATTTATATTCCTCTTAAAGATCCTGACTTCATTATACATTTGTGATACAACACTAGAATGTGTATTTACCTATACTTTTAAATCTATTTAAAATTATTTTAGTGTGGAGAGAAAAGAGGGTGAATACTAAGTGGGCGATATTGAAGGAGGAAGGTAGCTAAAGGCACAAACTACATCATATTTAATAATGTTAAAATGCATGCTAATCTTTGACACCTTGAGAACAGTTAATGTGTGATATAGTGATGTACAAAATATTTAAAATTTTTGTGTCTTTGAAATAAGAGTAATATTGCTTAATAATCAGGAAACATGACTAACTGAATTAGAGGTAGACATATTCATTTAGACAAAATAAAAGAAAAATTATGAGAAAATTGATTTTCATACAGTAAATAAATGGCTTATGCTAAATTAAGAATATGTTTTACCAAGATTATGCAGTAAGAGTAAGATATGAGGTCCTTGGCATTACTTAGGTTTTTGATGAGCATGATATGAAATTATATGATCCTACAGATGGTATTTTTTTTCAACTTTAGCATGCTGGGGAAAAGTTAATTTAAAACTTCCCTATGAAGAACAGAGGACCACAAAACCCACTTAAAACATTTCTGAAAAGCATCAGAAAATAAGGGGAAACCTGTAAGTGGGAAGCATCTCAGGTTTGTGCTGTGAGACATGTAGGTAAAAGAGAAAAGTTCGAAGGCAAATGAGACAGGTTGAGAAAAGTATTTTGCTGACCTTAAACTATGGGCACCAGGGTGGCTCAGTCAGTTAAGTATCTGACTCTCTGATTTTGGTTCAAGTCATAATCCCACAGTTTGTGTGATTGAACCCCCTGCACTGGGCTCTGTGAGGAGAACACAGAGCCTGCTTGAGATTCTCTCTCTCTCTCTGCCCTCACCCCCGTCTCTCTCAAAATAAATAAAATAAAACCTAAAAAAAGACAAATCTGAACTATGACATAGCCTACAAATTGTTCTTACAACCCTTCCTTTTTAAAATTCATGACTGGAAAGGATCTGGCACTCTGACAGCGGCAAGAGGAAAGAGCCTTGGGCTAACCAAGCACATGTTACTAGCTAATGTTTCATTTGTAGTTCCCTATTAATTAATGAAAAGAGCTTTCTGTTTCACATGGGTAGAAATGAATATAATATTGGAAGTGTCAGATATTGAGAATTGTGAGAATTTACAAATGTGCCTTAATATCTTTATTTAAAAACCTATTGAAATTATAACAATAGTTTCTTCTATCATGAACTTATAAATGCTAGTTTCAATGATATTACTCCTTAACATTTTAATGTAAGAGTAGGAATTATTTAAAGGAATTTTTAAGTTGATTTGTCACTTTTGTTTTTAATTCATTTATTCAACAATTTTAACAATGGACCCAGGTTCATAGTAAGAACATGAAGGTAAGGACGCTAACTTCAAAGTTCTCACAGTCTATTAGCTGAAACAGAGAAGATAAGTCATTAGCATAATGCAGGGTGGTGAGTCTTATATAATGGTTTATAAATAGAATGTCATGTAAATATAAGAAGAGATTCAGAGGAAGAAGACCCAGAGGTACTTGTAAAGGTCTGGAACATGTTCAAGAAATGGAAACTTAGTTTTAATAAACTGAATTGATGGTAACTAATCAGGTAGGGGGGAAGGAAAAGGAGATGCTTTATATAGAAATACCTTTTTTGAAAATATTTAATTTATTGAAAATAAATGTTTCACCCCAGAGATCATCACACAGGACTGCTTGAATGAACTCCAGTGCATTTGCTCAATGATAAAGCCATAAAAAGGAACAAGTAACATTTATGTAGACTATTGTGAGTTGAATTCCAGGATAAATAGTTTGGCAAAACAAACATACAAATAAATGAGGGATAACTGGGTAGAATATGCAAACTTTAAAAAAAAATTTTAATGTTTATTTATTTTTGAGACAGAGAGAGACAGAGCATGAACGGGGGAGGGTCAGAGAGAGAGGGAGACACAGAATCTGAAGCAGGCTCCAGGCTCTGAGCTGTCAGCACAGAGCCCGACACGGGGCTCGAACCCACGGATCGTGAGATCATGACCTGAGCTAAAGTTGGACGCTTAACCGACTGAGCCACCCAGGCACCCCAGGAGCTGGTTCTTGAAAGAAAATCAATAAAATTGATAAACCTCTAGTCAGACTTATTCAGAAAGAAAAAGAAAAGAGAGAAAAACCCAAACAAATAAAATCACAAGTGAGAGAGGAGAGATCACAACCAACATCACAGAAATACAAACAATCATAAGAGAATATTATGAAAAACGACATGGCAACAATTTAGACAACCTTGAAGAAATGGATAAGTTCCTAGAAACATAAACTACCAAAACTGAAACAGGAAAAAATGGAAAATTTGAACACTCAGATTACTAGCAAAGAAATTAAATTACTGATCAAAATTCCCACCAACCAAAAGTCCGGGACGAGATGGCTTCACAGGCAAATTCTACCAAACATTTAAAGAAGAGTTAATACATATTCTTCTCAGAATTATTAAAAAATAGAAGAAAGAAAACTTCCTAATTCATTCTATGAGCCCAGCATTACCCTGATACCAAAATCAGATAAAGACACCATGAAAAAAGAAAACTACAGGCCAATATCTGATGAACATTGATATAAAAATGCTCAACAAAATACTAGCAAACCTAATCCAACAATACATTAAAAAAAATCACTCACTATGATCAAGTGAGATTTAGCCCTGGGCTTCGAGGGGAATTCAATATTTGCAAACCAATCAATGTGATGCGTGCATCAGTAAGAGAAATAATAAGAACTATACTTGACAAAGTACAACATCCATTCATGATAAAAACCCTCAACAAAGTTTTTTTAGAGGGAATATACCTCAACATAATAAAAGCCATGTATGAAAAACCCATAGGTGATAGGTGGTAAGGAATTCACTTGTGATGAGCACTGGGTATTGTATGTAAATGATGTAATGTAAATGATGAATTAAATGGAATGTAATGATGTATGTAAATGATGAATCACTAAATTCTAAACCTGAAACTAATATTACACTGTATGTTAACTAATTGTAATTTAAATAAAATCTTGATGAAACAAATAAACAAAAAACCCCAAAATATGGACCCCTGTTCAAAATGCTGGAAACAAAATTTCTTCTAAAAATACTGAAAGATAGGGGCGCTTTGGTGGCTCAGTCAGTTAGGCATCCGACTTTAGCTCAGGTCATGGTCTAACATTTGTGAGTTCTAGTCCTGCATCAGGTTCTCCGCAGAAGAAGATCTCATCAGATCACGTTCTCTGGTTCTTTTCCGCAGAAGAAGATCAGGTTCTCATCAGCCAGAAGCCCACCTCAGATTCTCTCTCTCTCTCTCTCTCTCTCTCTCTCTCTCTGTCCCTCTCCTGCTCATGCTCTCTCTCTCTCTCAAATAAATAAATATTAAAAAAATACTAAAAGATAAAAGAAAATGTTTTCCTTTCTTCTGAGGAAAAAAAAAGATGGAAGCCAAGTTGAAAGGGCTTTTCACTGGCCAAAAAATGGTACAAATTGAGCATAAAAATAAAAGTAACTGCAGTTTATTGAAAGACAGAAAAATACTAAAATCTATCCCATGATTCAATATTACAAGAAACCCTCGTTGGTTACTCTTGGAGATTGCTAGGAGATTAACTCATTATCTGAATACTTGTAAATAAAAGGAGAGAATAAAATAGTTCTTCTTTATTCCTATAAAATACTGCCTAAACAAAATCAAATTATTGACTGTGGGAAATATTTAATAAAAGAATGCCAGCTAATAAATGAAGAAAAATCATAGAATATGACCATTTTATAATCCCTAATAAGACAATGTATTTAGATAACGATCATCAAAGGCTGAGAAAATTCTTAGATAAAAATCTGATGAGAAACTTTAAACCTAGGCTAAATGACCAATCTTAACATAAAATAAAAAGAAACAACAAGCCATTATGGGCCTTCGAGTATGGTACGATAGGAAGTATTTGCTACCATCTGTAAAATATTGTGCAAATAAATAACTAATTAAAGGAACAAATAGCCTCTAGATCTAATTGCCATTAAAAGAAATTACAGATCTCAGATAAAAGTGTTAAGCACTCAGGGATTCAATTACCAAATTCTAGAATGTGGCAAATTCTGTAGGAGAGTTTTCTATTATTCTATTTTGACGAGAAGTGGAATTCGATGATTATGTAGTGACTTTTGGACCTTAGGAATAAATTAGTCATATGGGAGGGAAGGAATTAAGGAACTAAGATTTAGTATGCTTAACACCCCCCTGTTTGCTAGTAGCATTCACATATTTGTGATTGCTAAAGCGCTCTCTTCTAGATTATAAACTCCACAAGAGTAGGACTGTTATCTTGTTAACACCTCTATCTCCAGTACCAGATTCCATGTGACATTTATTAAATATTTGTCAACTAAAACCACAGAACAAAGCAAAACAAACAAAAGAAGATCTGAAGGAAAGGGTGTAAAGAGAGAAATTCTGTTTCCAGCAGAATTTAGGGATTATCTCCTAAATCAACTGAAGGAGTGCTTTGTGAGCACGAAAAATTGCTTTTTCATACCAAGGTACAGCCTTCTATTGTTAATATTATTTATTCTCCAACAGCCTTGAGAATGTGGTTATTTAGCTAATACCACACTTCCAAATACAACACAATGTGAGCAAAACTTGAAATCTTTTCCACTATAATATTGATAGAACAAAAAGCTTGTATTCATATGTATATTTTATACTTCATTTTCAGTTATCTTCACACTGCCAATCAGACCTATTCATACTTGATTTTTCACTAATGCTAGTATTTGGCACATTTTAAAAATATTTTCCATTAGTTAATGCTTCCTTTCTATGTCTTCCCACTTTGGTAATATATTACTGAGAGTTTAGGAGTAAATTCACATACTACCTCTGCTGTGGCTCTGGTCTTACCAGACCATACCAGTATGAACTAATCTTTCTCTTCTCCATAAAATTTTATTCAAACCAGAGTACTGTTCTCATTTGCATCATAATAATTTATTTACGTATTAGTTATAATAGGAACTGTATGCTGTACCCTTAATACACATTTTTATCCGAATACACGACAGTAATGGGAATTTAATAAATGACTTAATCATGAATGACAAGAGACATATATTAAAATCTAACTTCTTAGCTTAATTTTAATTTTTAAAAAAATTATTTAGTTTTTGAGAGAGAGGGAGCACACAGGGGAGGGACAGAGGAAGAGAGAGAGAGAGAGAGAGAGAGAAAATCTTAAGCAGGCTCTACACCCAGTGCAGAGCCTTATGCAGGGCTCAGTCTCAAAACTGTGAGATCCTGACCTGAAATCAAGAGTCAGACACTTAACTGACTGAGCCAACCAAGCACCCCTATAATCTAACTTCTTAATAGAAATGTTATAGCTATAACTGTTCTTTTTTTCACCAGCTTATTTGGTAATGTCTCTAATGTTTGGTGGGTACAAGATAGCAAATTGTAAACTAGATATTTTTAAATTAAAAAAGGACATATTTGCAATAAAACAAAAGTTGTGATAAAGATACATATATGTAAATGGAAAAAGTGGGTTTATATGGACAATAAAGATGTGATATATCTAAGAAAAATTTTCTCTTGTGTCTGAGGTTCTTGATATGGTTATAAAGAAAATTTCAGAAATTTTGATCATCTTTTCATTTTCACTCTGGTGGCATTATGTGATTTAGGGAGTTCGATAAATTGTGTTTGCTAGAATATTGCATCAGTCTGGGTCCAATTAAGGGAGAGAGAAACCACACAGTAATTTGAACAAGGAAAGTTTCATATAGAAAATTATTTTTTTAATGTTTATTTATTTATTTTGAGAGTGAGAGAGAGCGATCCTGTGTGAGTAGGGGTGAGGCAGAGAGAGAGGGAGAGAGAGAACCCATGCAGGTTCAGCACTGTCAGCGCAGAGCCCTGATAGGGAGCTCAATCCCACCAACAAGAGATCGTGACCAGAGCCAAAATCAAGAGTTGGAGGCATAACCAACTGAGACACCCAGGTGCACCTAATATAGAAAATTATTAAACTATAACAAGGGACTGGAATAAGGAGGGATTGGCTAGTAAGAATTAATGAGGACTCTAAAGAATGTAGCAATTATAAGGAATGCAATAGGAGATTATATCCGCATTAGCTTGCTAGGACTACTATTATAAAATACCACAGACTAGTTGGCTTAAACAACGAATTTTGTTTTTCTCATGGTTCTGGAGGCTGAAAGTCTGAGATCAAGGTGTTGGTAGGTTTGGCCTCCTCCTGAGGCCATGCTCCTTGGCTTTTAGTTGGTCGGCTTTACCCTGTGTCCTCACTTGGTCTTTCTTCTGTGTGTATGAATCCCTTATGTTTCTGTATCCACATTTCCTCCTCGTATGAGTACTGGGGCTCTAAGAGCTTCATTTTAACTTAATTACCCCTTTAAGGGCTCTATCTCCACATATAGTCACGTTCTGAGGTACTGTGGGTTAGGACTTCAACATACAGGTTTTGAGGAAACACAATTTAGGCCATAATAATACAATAATATTATACTATACTATACTATACTATACTATACTATACTATACTATACTATACTGTACTATACTACACTATACTATCCTATACTATACTAAATATATATAAGCCTTTACTCCTAGGGTGGAGACAAAACATTCAATTAAATGCCACTATCTCCTCAAGGCTGAAATCCAGACCTTCGTGGATCAAGTCTGACTATAGTTCACTGGACAGCAGAGAAGTCACTGTAGTGCCCTGCTGGTGGTAGAATTTGCCAGAGGTTGACCTTTGAGACTGATGGAAATCAGCCTCGAGTTGTAGGAGAAAGCTGTGAACAGGAGGGATTTCACCAGAAGCAGTCTGCCATAAATTCACCTAAAGGGTTAGGAGGGAGGGAAAAGCTGCTGGCCAGCTTCTGCCAGCCAGGCCCTACAGGAGCCTGGTGCTAAAGAAGCTGGAATTGCAGGATCAGGGCGCCTGGGTGGCTCAGTCGGTTGAGCATCTGACTTCGGCTCAGGTCATGATCTCGCGGTCTGTAAATTCGAGCCCCACATTGGGCTCTGTGCTGACAGCTCAGAGCCTGGAGCCTGCTTCGGATTCTGTGTCTCCCTCTCTTTCTGCCTCTCCCCCACTCATGCTCTGTCTCTCTCTGTCAAACATAAATAAACATTAAAAAAAACTTAAAAAAAAAAAGAAGGGATTGCAGGAGCCAGCCAAGTGGGCACACTGAAATCAGGAAGCAAAAAGCCCTTTCCTCTCTAGACCTTCCAGTGGCCAAACTTCAGGGGCCGCTGGCAAAGGAAAACATATTTAAAGAGCCCACATCTATTTTCAAAGATCACTCAAAAAGTATGAATGCAATGCTGAGAGCCTCCATAATTGGCTCAGACATGGCTGAAGTGAGCTTAGAAAAGAGCAGTGAGGGTGGTGATAAGTGAACTAGTGTATCAGAAGGAGAAACAGGACAAAGAGGAGGAGGGCTTCTACCTGCAGGAGAAAATTTTAAGAAATAAAAATTTACTTGTCCCCATACTATCTAAAATAAAATAGTTAATTCCTTATTCTAATGGTTTGTCTCTAAACAATTATTAGAAAAAGTCTTTTGCTAGAAATCCATCTATTATCTACCCATTTTGTCTATGTCTATCTATCATCTATCATCTATCTGTCATCTTTCTTTCTTTTTGTCTTTCTTTTTGTCTTTCTTTCTTTCTTTCATCATCTCTATCTCTTTTCATCCATTATCTATAGTGAATTTGTGTGTGTGTGTGCATGTGTGTGTGTGTATATACATATAGTGAAAGTAGATAATGTGGATAATGTGTGGATAATGTAGAGCATTGGTTTGTAAGAAATAGTTTTTAATTTGTTGACTGTTTGACAAAGGATAAAGTAAGGTGAGGAAAGGGAAAACCTGATGGAATAAATTTTTTTGATACTAAAATACGTTTGCAATGAAATAATTTGTTTCATTTTTTTCCAAACTTCCTTTTATAAAAAGAATGTCTTTAGCTCCTGCTTATTTGATTTGTCATGCCTATATGTACATATTTTGTGTACATGTATGTATATATATATATATTTAATTCCGAGGACTTTCTAACATACTTAATACTATGTACATACTTAATCGCTTACTTCTTAAATTGCATTCTATGTATCTCTTGGGTTCAGGATATCACCTATGATACTTTCTATGATATTTTTCTTACATTTTGTTCTTTTTATAAAGAATATAAATGTATGACATTTATATGCATAGTTAAAAGTATATGCATATTCTGGAAAGTTGGATACTATTTTAGTAGTAGAATGCTCTCATACTGAACACTCATATAAAAACTCAGGCACAGAAATTAATCTCATTGGCTATAATTAGTTTTACTCCAATAGCCAATGGCTAAGTGAAAAGAACTATAGCAAAGTTAATGTATAAATGATGATACGTGAGAAAAGAAAAGCTGATTGTTTTGTTTTGTTTTGTTTTTAGAATAGTTTGAATATATTATAGTGATAGCAATATGTGATGGTTAATTTTGTGTGTCAACTAAACTAGGACACAGGGCCCCCAAACATTTGGTCTACCATTATTCTAGTTGTATCTGAAAGTGTTTCTGGGTGAGAGTAACATTTGAATTGGTAGACTGAATAAATCAGATTGCTCTCCCTGGTAAGTGGGTCTCATCCACTCCATTGATGGCCTGAGTAGAACAAAAAGGCTAAGTAAGAGGGAAGTCCTGCCGCCTGATAGCTTCAGCTAGGACATTGGTCATTTTCTTGCTTTGAACTCAAATTGAAACATTGACTCATCTTGGGCCTCTTTCCTTCCAGCTTTTTGACCTGAACTAACATATCAGCTCTCCTGCTTTTTAGGCCTTTAGATTTGGGCTCAAAATACTCAATCAGCCCTCCTGGCTTGAGTTTGCTGACCAACGCCTTGGGACTTCTCAGTCTCTATAATCACATGAATCATTTCCCTATAATAAATCTATATCTATATCTGTATCTATCTTTATCTCTATCTCTATCTGTATTTCTATCTATCTATCTATCTATCTATCATCATCATCATCTATTTATTTATCTATTATCTATATCATCTATCTATATCATCTAATCTCCTGTTGGTTCTGTTTCTCTGGGGAACCCTGACTAATACATATGTATACCATTATCATACTGTGTAAAGATATTTAACTTCTGTCAAAAAAGCATCATTTGCAATGTTATATTTGTTTTAAAGTATATGGTTTATACTTTAAACCAGTATATGGTTTTGGTTGTAATTAAAGTGAAAAAGCACTTTAAATTTATGGTTGTACAAGACCTAAATACATAAGAAATCTATGACTTCTCATTTCTATTTTTTTTCTTTTTTAAAGAACAGTTAAAAACCTTTAACCAAAATATTTTCTTTGTCACTTTTGCTTTCAAGAGGCAAATGCTGTAATGACTGTCAGCCTTCTCTAGCTTTCCATTGTCATAAAAAATACAGTATTCATATTTATCAGTGGTCATTTATATTTAAGTAGCTGCTGTGCATGTTGACAGGTTTGAAGATGTATTAAGGAATATATATTTTGAGAGAATATATGGTCAATATATCCTGTTCTAAGAATATAAGTATTATAGGAGTTCACCATACTTCATCTCATTTAATATTAACATCCACATATAAATTAGGGTGTGCTACTATATCCAGTTTATAGGGGAAAAGAATGAAGTGTGTGGGAAGTAGAGAGATACCAATTGCCTTAGGTTGTGGAGATCAGAGAAAGAGGTCATTTCTAAGCTGAGTGTGCAACTTAATGTAGCAATTTTTCATGGGCAAGAATATGCAAAGGTTAATGCAAACAGAAGGAGTAGAATGAAAAAAGACAAGAGGGCAAGAAAAAGTATATCATATTGGCAAACTGTAATTATTTTGGCACACATGGAACTAACTTTGTTCATAGTGACCAGAACTTAAAGATTGTGACTTTTAAAAACTGGAGATGACTTCTGAAAAGATAGATATCCACACCATCTCTTCTGCCATATCAGATGCTTACTGAAAAACTGAAGTATGATACCAGGGTAAAGTGAAATATATTGGTTTTGAGTGCCAGCAGTGATAATTGTGCTTAAGAGCCCAGCCAAGAGGGATATACTTTCAAATCATGTCTAAGAAGCTAAGTCACTCAGAAAATGTCCCATCCTTTTAAATTTTCATTGTTCTCATTTACAAAATGGGTTTGAATTCATATGTTTATTATGAACGTTAAATAAAATAAAAAATTTAAAATATATACTGCCAGAGGCAGACAAAGGTATGAGGTATTTTGGAAAGACTAACAATGAAAACAGTGTAAAAGATGTACTAAACCAATGTAAATAAAGTAATCAAGTTCAATAATAATAGTGAATACTTTAATATATTCATTTTCAATTGATGAAGTGTAAAAACCTAGGCAGGTGTATGAGTGAAAAATTAAGTTGCCAAAATTTATTTCACAAATTTTGAAATATACAAAGCAGATATCTGCTTAAAATAAGTAAAATGTAAAGAATTATATTAAATATATTAGCAGATTATAATAAATATTCATGTTTCCTGGCCTTTAATGTTTCCAAGATTAGAAACTGAGTCATTTGAATCAGGTTGTAGAAGTGGGTTATGATTATAGATGTTTAGGAATTGTTTTATTTATATTATTATTTTGTCTAATGCTTGTGACCTTATTTCAATTTCTGTGTATGTCTATGACATTTTTTGTAGCTTAGAGTACAGGTTTATCAACAATGGTTTAGACACAATGGTTATCATGAGAAGAGAAAGAGAAAGGAACTGAGGTATAACAAGTGCATTGGGACTTACCCACAAGCCACAATCTAAATTAGATATGAGGCAGACCAAACAAGCAATGATACTAATGGCAGTCTTTGAGCATGTGAAAATCATCCATTAATTATGTCAGGTCAGAAAAAGAAAATAAAAACTTGAGAAAAACTTTCATTGGTGTAGAGCACAGGGTTAATAAAATCATTTAGACAATTTCACTGACAATAAACACAACTTTCATGCCTTCTCATGAGGATCATATCTAGGAACCTATGCCAGTTATTTATAGTTGAGTAGCCAACATGCCAAAATACAGTGGTTTAAGACAGTTATTTTGTCATGTTTTATGATACTGTGAATCAGGAATTCAGGCAGATATCAACTGGGATTTTTTTTTTGGAAATTCTTTTATTTCCTGTGACATCGTGAATATTAGTGAGTAGGATCCAACTGATGGATAAGCTTATCAGGAAGGTCCAACATGGCTTCACTCATTTGTCCTCTGCCTTGGCAATGAGGACTGGAAGAGCAGATTCTGCTGGGTTATTGGCTCTGCATGTGGTCTCTGCACCCTGACAGTCTGAGGTAATCACGTTTCCTATCTGGAAGCTCAGAAGTTTCAGAAAGAGCGTTCTAAGTCTGAGAATGTCACGTTCCACACATTCCATTGGTTTAGGATGTCATTAAGGTCAGCTTGGTTTCAAGGAAAAGAGAATTTGATGCTGTCTCTCAATGAAAACGGCAACAACTTGTTGCCACCTCAACTCTACTACAGCTACTACTCTCAATATTGGCTTTGCATGTATGTTAAAACATATAGGATTTCATTTTCATACCTTTGAAAGTGGCATAGTTACAAAATAAAAGAGTTTGAACATGAAGAGGCTCTTAAAAAGTGTACCACTTAATATATAACTGGAAATACTTTGATTCTATACTTTTTGAAATATCGAGTTCAAAAAAATCACATGGCACAGCGTTCAGAGAGGTGTGTGTATGTGTGTGTATGTACCATTTATATACATATTTCATTCATATAGTCAATGTAAGCATGTTATAATTTTCTCAGCCAGTGAAGCAAGGATTTCTTATATTGCATGTTTGTCAATGTTTTTATGAGGAAAGAGAAAAAGTTATCAGTATAACTAAAACTTTTGAATAGCATTTCATTTTTAATTGTGTATCTTAAATTTTGTTGGCATGCCCTGAGGCTCAACATCGGGAACTACCATTAAAATAAAGAAGTAAAAGGAATATGTGAGTGTACTACTGCCGCTGGGTGGATTATGTAAGCTATTTCCCTCCTTGGCATTCATCTAGTTAGTAGGTTTCATTTCATTTTTTTTTTTTTAGTTATTTATTTATTTTGGGAGAGAGAGAGAGAGGGAATGAGTGAGCGCATGGGCGAGGGACAGAGAGAGAGAGAGAGAGAGAGGGAGAGAATCCCAAGCAGTCACTCTGCACTGTCAGCACAGATCCCAATGCAGGGGTTGAACTCACAGACTGCGAGATCATGACCTGACCCAAAACCAAGGGAGTCAGATGCTTAACCGACTGAGGCACCCAGGCGCCCCTGTATGTTTCATTTTAAATACTACTCTATTGACAGATCTGAGAACCTTTGCCAGGAAAGATATTAATTAAAAAAAAAAACAATTATCCTTATGGGAAGTTATAACTAATCATATCTAAATATATAAAACTATAAAATATAAAATCTTTATAAAATTTTTTATAAAATATAAATATATATTTTATATATAATTTATAAACTATAATACTTATTTACATATTTATGCATTCAGAGGATGTGTATACATATTTAAATATTTAATATTAAATATATCATATACACAATGTTTAAATATTATGTTTATGTACATTCTTTGAGTTTATAAACATGTATAGGAGAAAATAAAAATAATTTGTAATCTTGCCACTAAGAGACCCAGAGATTGCTATATATTCTTTTACAACAGAACTGAATTTTGAATGACTTCTTGGTTACTGACTTTTTTTTCTGTGATCTATAAAATATTCATTTAAAAATGTATGGATTAAAATAAATAAGTAAATAAAAATAAAAATTATGAGTTATTCATTTTGACAAATTTCATTATGCCACTACAATATCCCAAACGCTAAACCAGTAAGACCTGAAAGTGGAAGAATTAAAACTAATTTTTACTATGCCCAACGAGTAGAAAGTCATTTTCCTCATACTGTGGAGGTATTCAATGCATAGTGATTCCAGGAGCTAACACACCTGAACTCACTCCATGTCTTCTCACTCCTTCCCAGGGGAGGAAGATTGGTAGGTTTGGAAGGAGAATCTACATGCATACACAATTCCTTTTCTTTTCCACTCTCTTGGAAGCATGCTACTCTTGGGGAAAAATTGTCTTCTATTTGTCCATGTTATAATTTACATACTGCAGTATCCGAAGAAAGAGAGCTGTTAGTTCGGTTGAGAGTTTGGGGGCATTTGGAGGGCAAAATCTACATAATCAATAGAACTTCTGCTTGGGGCCAGGTTCATGGCTTTGGCTTTGGACTCTGGACATCAGCATGTAAGCAGGGCATTTGGACATTGGCAATGCATGGGCTTCTGGGTTGGTTTGAGGATTAAGCTTTATATTATTTAGGCTACAGAGAGGACTGTGACATAGGTGAAAAGCTTTTTTTTTTTAATATAGATTCTTTGCTGTTTCTTTTATTTATTTCTTTCTTTATTTTTTCAAAAAAATTTAATGTTTATTCATTTTTTTTGAGAGACAGAGAGAGACAGAGTGTGAGTGGAGGAGGGCAGAGAGAGAGGGAGACACAGAATCCAAAGCAGGCTCCATCCAGGCTCTGAGCTGTCATCACAGAGCCTGATGCAGGCCTGGAACCCATGAACCATGAGATCATGACCTGAGCCAAAGCCAGATCTTAACCGACTGAGCCACCCAGGAGCCCAGATTCTTTGCTGTTTCTATAGAAGAAAAGCTGCACTTACCAGATTTTAATTAAAGTTCTCATGGCCTCAAAATAGTCCTGGCCTTAGGATAGTGAATGAGAGACTCAGCCAGGGGCTGACCTTAAGCAAAGATCTGGAAGGAGTTCAGCCATGCTGCTAGTCCCCCAAGTTGTAGGAAAAGTTCAGGCCTTGGTTACCAACAAATGTCAGTGGCAAAAGGCCTTAGCAAAAATAAAGACCACACAGTTAGCTTGAGGTAACAACTCTGGCTGTATGTGACAGCTTCAGCTTGGCATTGAACTACACATATTATGGCCTGGGAGCACCCATGAATGGGCACTAGGAAGATCTTCACAGATACTGGAAGGCGACAGAACCCTTAGGAAATGTAATCCAAGGATTCTGTTATAGGGAAATAATTTTTCCAACTTCAAGTCTTTTATTTGTTGTATTTAAACTCCAGTGAAGGTTTATGTGGATTCTACAGTTCTAATGAGGTTGGTGCCTCAGTATATTTTTGGTGCCTCAGTAGTCAATGATAAATTGAAAGTTCCAAAATCCATTCTCATTCAGGGTTAAGAGAGGGGCTATGGAGAAGTTAAGCTTGACTTGTTAAAGCTCTTGTATCGATTTCAAGTGTCTCCCCAGCAAGTATCCTCAAGTTGGTTCTCAACTGATGAATTACATCATAAGAGGAAAATTTTCCTAAGAGGCAGTTGCTAAGTCAAAACAATTCCAGAGATGAGGCAATGAGAACAGAATGTGGATGCTCTGTCACTAAAACCCAAGTGTAATTTTGTGTAATTTTACAAATTTTTGTGTAACCTGTTACAAATTTTTGTGTAACTTGTGTAATTTTACAGCCTCGTAAACATCCCCAACATGTCCAAACCCATCAACCTGTTAGTTCATCCTTCGGTGTCCTGGGCTTATAAATTTCAAGTGTTTAGATGTGAAAAAGTGAACGTCGATAAGTTACAGAATTCGCACACAGTAGTTTTCATAAGTTTTACTCTAAAATTCTCTTTCATATTATAAAGAACCAAATGCTTTTGTAAGTGAATTTTAATTGGACATCAAATATATAAACATATAAAGATAGAATTGCTTTGACAATCAGAAGTTATGCAGATCAGGGCCATGTCTACTCACACTCCCCTCACTCCTATCCAGTGCACATACTCACCAAGGCTGTCTCTTTTCCACTTAGGTTTGATCTGTGGTTCAGGAGCAGAGGTGTGATGAAAAGGGGAAGATAGCAGACTGAGCTCATCAGTAACTTTTTAGTAAGCCTTATTAGGAGAAGGGAGGATGAATCAAGAAACCAGAACGTTGCTCTCATTGAGGGTGCCGTTATGTCCCAGATTGATGACAATTTTGCTCCTTCCACACATTTTTACTCTTACTACCTCTGGAATATCTAACGGCAAGTGAAGCAGTTGATATTCTTTTGTTGCAAATGATCAAAATCCAATTTAGAATGACTTCAATTATAAAAAGGAACTTATTAGCTCACAAAGTGAAAATCCTAGAAGTAAACTCAGTTTCAAATGTGGCTTGATTTGGTGGCCCTTGTAGGGTACTGGAAACCCAGTTTCTCTCCCTCTCTGTATTCTGCCTGTGCGGGGTTTGCCTCATGAATTCAGGTGGTAGCTCTCTGTGCAGTTCTTAACCCTCTCTATGTGGTTTGCAAGTGTCTGAAGCCTCTCCAGTCTTCACATTTATAAGCTCAATTCAAACAAAAGGGACCTTCCTAGTAGCTCTTAGGGCATCCTAAAATAAAGGATGATTTTCTCTGACCCAGAAACCTCAGTATACATTTCCTCTTCTACCATTGGATCTAATTGGTTTATCTTCACATTCCTGTAGCCAGGAGTGTGGTCACTGTAGTTGAATCCCTTTCAAAGGATATAACAGGAAATGAGAAGGGGGAGTTACCCTGTGGCAAAATCCAGCTATTGTTATTGGAATACCCAGGAAGTGGTTACTAGGAAACAAATAGACACATATATAGCGGTCTGTGCATATTCTTTTCCATGTATAAACCCATGCAAAAATGTTCTTTGCTAACAAAAATGCACTCACACCTTCCCCCAAGTAATACAACCTAAAACATCTTTCTGAATTCAGCTGTAAGTCTAGGATCTCTAGATGATTGTGCATTCCTTTCAATCATATAAAGATATAGTCTATTGTTGTTTAACACCTGATGGATAAAGAATAAGTTAAATTACCTTCTTATCTCAATATGCAAGTGTAGAAACAAGGCAGTATACTCTCAATAAAAGTTCTCATTTCAAAATAAGAAGAACCAGAGACCTACTTTATATAGCTATCATTAATATCAGCTGCCTAGCAGTGGAAAACATGTATTCGTCCACCAATCTGCCTTTCCAGTTTTGTCCTTTGTAAGATTTTTTTTTTCCATCTGAGACAACATCTGAGGTGGGCAGTAGGGATAGAGACCCTGTGCAAGATGTCTTCTGTTTGTCTTACTGAAGTGATTTTCAAAGGGAAGGTCCCATACTCTACAAAATTCCTCCTAAATGTGTTAGGCTTTTGTGATTATCACAATCATTTAAAATGCTACCAGCATTTAGTGGATGGTTGCACTACACGTTAAAGAAACACTTTGGGGTTCATTTAATATACTTTCAATCAAATATTTCTAAATAAGTGCTGTCATAACATTAGAAAATGTCTTTACATTTTATGAGTAAAGTTTATTTTGGAACTATTTAACACTATTGCCATTTCATATATTCCTTTTAGGCAGTAGACTTTCTTTGTGTAGCAAAAAAAAAAACAAAACAAAAAAAAAAAAACAACAAACCAGAAACAAACAAACAAAAAAACAATTAGGACAAAAAAGTGAGACCATGTGGATATAGTTAAATGGTTCACATAGAAATGATCAGAAGAGATGTTTTAATTATTAATTTTATTGCTATTGAAAGGCATCAGATGAAGAAGGGAGAAGTCAGTGAGATGGTGTAAAAGTGGTTTCTGTATGACGTAAAGGGCTATTGTAAGGTTTCTCAGAATGGAACAACCAAAAGGCACTTTAAGAATAGAATTTGTTACAGAAGTTGTTTCTGAAATTATTTACAATCATTATTTAAATCCCTCTTCTCTGTACCTTCAAGTCACCAAGTAAAATTTTCTATACTCCTACATAGTCTTAATGACTCTTATTTTATTGGGGAAATAGGATTAGAGACTGGATTTCACAATGACAAACATGCATACAAGGATCCCTGAGGAGACATTGTTAAATGGTATAAGAATTTGAGCCCACTAAAGAATTCACAGAAAATATGCGTGAAGACTTTTACTTCCCAGGCCTTAGACTGAAATTTCCAGGCAATCTTGATATGTATTCTGTGAATTCCAATTAGTCTATTGATATTCAAGAATAATCTTAAAGTACAAGAATTAAGTTTATATCTTTTTCTTGGAGCAAGAGCTAGCTTATTTTTATATACGTTAATTCACCAATATACATTCTTTGGTAAAGCATCCAATATTGAACATGTTCTTCTATGACTTCATAAATATTAATATTTAAATAATTTTGAAAGAAAAGAAACTTCACTATAATTTTTGTTGTTTTTACTATTTATCATAATCATTCCTTAGCCATAACAAATATTTCACTGTTGCCTAAACCCAAGAAATCTAAGAAATCTAAAACAAACAAATTAACCACTCATCTCCCCTGCAAATGGGTTCCCAAAGCAAAAGGGAATAGGTTCTGAAACATTGAATTCTTCGTCTCATCTACATGCACATTCAGCGACCAAAAGTTGTTAAATCAAACAAATTCTACCTCCATGACTACTATTTGTTGGTTGTATTAAAAATATTTTCTCCAGTTTTTGACTTTCCAAATAGAATTTTATTTTACTCCCTACCTTTACCATATCGTCTCCCCCACATACACATGCATGCACCACACACACACACACACACACACACAGACAGACACACACAGTCTTTTACTATTAACATCTTATTTATCTTTCAAATTTCACTTCCTCCTTGAAATCTCCCTGTTTTGTTCATTTAAATTTTTTGTTTTTTGTTTATGTCATGAACTAATAAGAAATAGAAATTATGTCTTGCACTTCTGCAAGGGTCATTCAAGGCTCAAAATACTCTCTTTCTTTTACTGACTCTGCTACTTGTACCCAACATTCTTTACCATATGGTTAGTGGGTGAAACATAGACTTTATGTAAAATAAGAGAAAGACCGTGTATTTAAAGGCATCTGAATTTAATCTCTAACTTGAAAACATTGTTAAGAAAATGAATTTTAAATTTCAGACTAGATATTCATAGGATAGCAATTGCAAAAAGGTAATGAAACTCTTCTTTTTATTAAAGTTTTTGTTTGCCAGACATTGAACCTATGCTTATCCGATTTGTATCCTTTGAGTGAATTTTTTACAATAAGACTATGCTATTTTCAACACTAAAATATAGCTATTGACTACTTTTAGTATTTAGCAGGTTATGATTAAAAGTTTGCTATAAGAATCGAGAGAAGACGAACAGAATTAAACAGCCCCATGACATCTATACCAAGAAATGGAGGAGAAAAATAGCTGATTTTAAGCTAGGACTGAAAGCCTTGCTATAACTTCTCAGAATGAACAAGATGTACTTTCAAATGAGGTGAATACTGCTTCAACTTCCTGACATTCTCTGAGTCATGATTTATTACTTTAAGGCTTTTTGTGAAATTTCTGAGCTTATTTCACAGAAGTAGACTTTTATCTTTTCATTTTGTGACCTTGCAGATCTCTTATATAAAGGACATAATTCATAATGCAAAAATAGAAGAAACTGATAATGAAAATGGGGATGTCTGCATCTACACACACAAGTCCATAGATTTAAGTAATTTTTCTTTGTGTCACTTCTATTGTCAATTTAAATAGTCCATTCATTTGTATTAATTAGGTTTATATGGCCATAGGCTAATATGATGAAAATTAGAATTAACTGGTTCACTAAGTGAGGTTTTTATCTTTTGGCAAAATTTATATAAGAAATTTTTAAAGAGGAGATAATGTCTTCACTGCACACGTTTCACATGCAAGTATTAAGCCTACTGTTTTTTAAACAACATGGAAGTGTCCATGCTTGGTATAGGTATAGCTTTCCTTATGTTGTTAATTTTCTCAAACTGTGTGACTGCAAATGCATTACATAAAGAGAGATCTGAAAATGATTACCTCTCTAGGGGTTACAACTGTGGTGTGGATGGACTTGGCATTCAGTTGTCCTTTCAGGTTTTTGAAAGATAGTGATTTTCCTGAGCCTTGCCTGTGGAGAGTATCAAATGTTGGCAGAAACGTGTGAAGTGGAGGGTGGGATCATCACTGCTACCTTGTTAACTTAATCAGACATATGTTCAGTTAGCCCATAAATCACCCTACTAACATTAGGACCAAAAAGGTCAAGTTGATATCTTCTGCCCTTGTTCATATAATTATTCAGGGTGATTTTTAAGAAATTATTCTGTAAAGGGTCACATGAAGAAAAATGTTTGGAGAAGCAACAATTGGAGGAGGTAACAGTTCGTTATCAGTGATTCACTCTTCATATGCTTCTGTAGTAATTTGGAACAGTGGACAATTTTGTCACTCAGGATTCATTTGATGGTATCTGGAAAAATCTGTGGTTGTCAAAACTGGGCATTTAGCGTATGGAAGCCAGTGTTTCTGCTAAATACTCAAAAGGCAACGGGACAGCTCCCCGCAACTAGGAATCATCTAGCCCCAAATGCCAGTAATATGAAGCGTGAAAACCTTGATCTAGAAAAAATAAGGAATACCTTTCAATCAGAGGGAAATAATCATTCTCCTAGAAAATATGCCAATTTTCATATCCATGTTCATATTCTCAGTATAATTAAAATATATTCTTATCACCTGTTGATAAGAGTCCTGCACATGGACCTTTGGAGACAGATGAATGTGACCACAATTACATGTTCCTTCCATAACTTATGGGTTGTGTATCACTAAGGAAGCCTTTGGATGCAACTAACAGAATTCTTCATTCAAATTGGATTAAACGATAGAGAAGTTTAATGTTCTACATAACAGTAAGTCCAGTGGTAGTGTGCTTCCAGAGTTGATTCAATTGCATCAAGGATCAGTATCTTCCCCACTTCTCTGTGGCCTATCTACTTCCCTTTCAACCATGAGATATATGGTATTTCCTTTAGCTTGATTGGTCCAACTGAGGTACTTGTCCATGCCTAGACCCCAGACAATTTCTAGAGGAATTCTGTGTGTCAACTGGCATACGTTAATTGAGTAACACACCAAAAGCTTGTGAAAGGGACAGATTTCTCTGTTGCAAAATTCTGATGTTGGTAAGAAGGAATGAGTTGGGAATGGATTACCAAGTACTTTAATAACAGTGTTTATAAATGATAAGCAGCAAAGGAAGACAAAATGCCTAATATATATCTTTAAATTAAAATTTCCATGAAGAAGTCTAAATTCCCACCCTTACCTAATCTACTAGCCCATAAGAAGTCCCATAAGCCACTCCAATTAATATTTCCCATTTCAATATATAGTATCACCCATTTCCTTTCCCTTCCTGGAAACTAGGAATAATCTTTAGTATCTCTGTAGCTCCAACACTGCATAGCAATTTCTTGCCACCCTGTTGTTGTTCCATACATCCTTCTCTCCATATCTGCTAATTTCATTCTCCTCTAAGCCACCTGAGCTCTTAAGGGGCTGTAATTCCAGGAAGCACTAGCAAAGAGATTCTAATCCTGGATTGAGTTTGGTATATTTGAAGGACAGAATGAAGGACAGTGCATTTGAAACATGCTGAATTTTCCACTCCAGATCTTAACACGAATCACTTCTTCTTTCTACTCTAATCTCAGTGGAAATATTACCCCTTCTGAGGAGCTTTCCCTGAAAATTCAACCTAAAATAACCTTTTTCTACAGAAGATCTCTATCACATAACCATTTTATTTCTCTGAGCCCTTGTCAATCTTTAAAATGATTTTGTTTTATTTGTTTATTTATTGTTTTGTTTTGCCATGTCTCCCACTAGACTGGAAGACACATGACTGTATGGATTTTTTCTATTGTGCTTGCTACTGAATTGATTATTTAGAATAGTGGCAGTGCCTAGTAGTTACCCAAATACTGATCTGCTAGCTGAATGAATACCAATGACTATTCCAGAATGAATAGTCATTCTGAAAAAAACTGCACCTCCGTCCCAAATCTTTTCCCTTTCTGAAATATTTCTGTAACCCTTATGTGTCCATCCATTCAGATATACATGGATATTTTGGGAAGGGAAAGAAGAGGAGAAATGACGTATGCATTGTAATTTGTTTTTCAGCCCTAGCATCTTCAAGGAAGGTCCTAGTCCTCAAAGACTATTTAAACCTCACCTTCCTCATTCTCCCACCAGTAACAGTATTTTCATTACATATCAACCAGGAAAGCATAACAACCATGAATATGGGTAGTTGTCAGCTAGAGTATTTGAAAATGTGGTGAGTTTTCCTGATCACAAATAGATACTAGTGAGTAATTTTTTTCCTAGTACACATAATTTTTTAAAATGCAATTACATTTACATATGGGTGGGAAGTATAAGATTAGAAGGGTAAAGTAATCTTAAGATATTTTATAAATTATTATTAAGAAAAAAATCATTTTAGTATACAACACTTCCTGGTTGCATAGTGGCATATAGAAAGAGAATAGAGAAAATTGATCCTTAAAGTTTGCATGATTAAGCTGAACATATATATCCTTAATTAATACCATATGGTTTCATTCGTATGTGGAATTTAAGAAATAGAACTGGGGCGCCTGGGTGGCTCAGTCGGTTAAGCATCTGGCTTTGGCTCAGGTCATAATCTCGCAGTTCATGAGTTCAAGCCCCATGTTGAGCTCTGTGCTGACAGCTCAGAGCCTGGAGCCTGCTTTGGATTCTGTGTCTCCCTCTCTCTCTGCACCTCCCCACTTGCACTCTGTCTCTGTCTCTCTCTCTCTTAAAAAAATAAGAAATATAAATAAATAAAACCAAAGACTAAAGGAAAATGAGACAAACCAAAACCAGCTCAACTATGGAGAACACACTGATGGTTATGAGAGAGGAGGTGTTGGGTGGATGGGTGAATAGGTGAATGGAATTAAGATTATACTTATCATGATGAGCACTGAGTAATGTATAGAATTGTTGAATCACTATATTGTATGCTTGAAACTAATATGATACTGAATGCTATTGTTTTGAGTGTATATATTTTTAAACACTTAATTCATTGACAAAGATATTTTAGTCATTCATTTCTATGTGAGTGTTTCACTTCAACCATAAACTACATGATTAGTAGAGAATGGAGGGTATAGTTGTCATCAACTATGTGGCAGAGAGACAAGATTTTTCCTGGGCAACAATATCCACTTATTCCATAAATAAACCTGACGTAACTTGGTGTTAAGAGTGTCTTACACTCTTAGTATTAGGGTAGGAGGGTAGGAGGTAGGGTAATATTAGGGTAGGAGGAGCAGAATTAGAAGAGAAAACTGAACTCATATCCAAATCTCTTTTTGGGTAAGCCTGGACCTGGTCCATGACCTGGGTGTGGCTCACAAATGTGGCAGACCAGACCTATGACTGAGGGGATGGATTGAGGGACAACCCAAATGTGTTCTTGACTGACAGGTTTAGGAAAACACACAGATAGTTCTGATTAGTCCCATCTAAAGAAGACCTAGACGGGCAAAGGAGCAACACTCAATTCCCTAGTGTCTACAAACAGAATGACCAACATAGGGATAATCATTTTGGGAGAAACTGAAGGTGAAGCCTGAACAGAAACACAGGAAAGGGAGGAAAGATATAATGAGTCTGCATCTCTACTCAAATGGATTTGAAATGAATCTGATAGGCTGCACGGAGGGAAATGATGAGGTTTAATTGATCTGAGTCTCCCTACTCTTTGGAGGAGTGATGTTCGAGCAATGAGTAATTTACTCCAGCAGGACTGGAGTCTTTTGTGTGGTTTGCAATAGGTGCCCCACCAATGAGTCTCTGTTTTTCAGCATCACAAACTACAGGGCTCCTGTAATTCTGAAGCTATACAAGCATTTCTCACCACGTGTGGAAAATTTTTTGAAGAATGAAACAATTACATAGGAAAGCAAAGTCCTAAATTAAAGCAAATATCTCTGAAGATTAGAGAGACAGATGCCTGATGAACCAAACTAAGGCTCTAGTGAAATATTGTAGTTTACAGTCACATATTTGTGCCCACCTTGTGTGTGTGCGTGTGGTGAAAATAGGTTTAGTTACCCTTTTGTAACTTCTTATGAGTTTCATTGTTTAGCATATAAAACCTTGAAGCATTGGAATTCTTGTTGTTGGGGCAGTGTGAAAACATTTCAGTATTTTCTAATAGTTTATGTAATTATTCTCATCCTATGTAAACCCAGAAAAAATATAATTATTCTGTTCACTTTTAATAAAAAAGGGATTTTCTAAAATGGATTTAAGAAACTTTTCTTTATGTTCTCGTTCCTATGAAAATGTTTAAGGAACAATTTGTCTATTTGAGTTTATAGCACTCATTAAATTATCAAAAGATATTTTATTTTTCTTCATGCTTATTTTTAGTTTACTGATATTGATACTTTCATTGGTCTGATAAAACATTTATATTAGAGATCTAATTTTTTCTCAGAATATATATAATTACTGATGTGTTTCCAGTTACTTTTTAAAGATGTTCTGAGATGGTCAGATGTTCTGAGACACTGTAATTGCCTAGTCTGATTTCACTTGAAAGTTTTTCTAAAGTCTAGTTCTTAGAAATCTTTTTTTTTTTAAGGTAAAGGTCAAATTGATCTTCTATATATTTTAATATGCCATCATTCATCATCATTTAAGACGCCATTCATAACTGTTTGGTGTGTACTTTTGTGTGGTATTCATGGTGCTGACTCACTAGTTCTATCTACAGGAGAACAGATTTTAAAAAAAAGGTTTATTCACCTGAAAGTTATATTCCTAGTACATTTTTTCCTGTTCTCAGATAAATATCTTGTGCAAAAATATTTTTTTCATTGAACAGGAAACCTTCTTAGTCTCACTTCCATTCATGACACATGGGTTGGAAAAGTATAGTTAAGAGCAGAGAGTTTCAGAGGTGCTTACTTTGGTCTGCGTTTTATTCATACTCAGGTACATGTTAATGAAAGCCCCAAACAAGCCTGTTTGTGTTACTTTGAGTTGGTTTGATCATGTCAGCCTTGGCTGAGATATTACAAACCATAGTCAGTTACTAAATTTTTCTTTTATTCATAATGAAGTTCTCAAAGGATATGCCATCAGCTGATACTTGTTGATATATGCTATTGGCAAACAACATTTTATTTTGCTAACAATTTAAATTTCAAATAAAAAGCATGGAGTCAGTTTAGGATTCTCTCTCTCCTTCTGCTCTTCTGCCCTGTGTGCTCTCTCTCTCTAAAATAAAAAATAAAATAAATAAAATAAAATAAAATAAAATAAAATAAAATATTGAAAAAGCTGCAGGCTTCTTTATTTTTATTCTAACTCAGAGGCTTGCAAATTATGTCCCATAGGAGAATGCCTGTTTTAGAATCAAGTGTTGTTGGAATGGAATCATGCTCATTTGTCTATGGCTATTAACTCACTACAGTGGCAAGGTGACTAGTTGCAAAAGAGACTCTATGGCCTACAAAGCCCCACATATTTACTCTTTGGCCTTTTCAGAAAACAATTCTTCTGACCTTGTTCTAACTAGTGAAAATACTCAGGAGTTGGTTTCTCATTTACATAGTTGGTATTATTGCTGTATTTTTCTCAGAAGTAAATTGGCTTTATAATTCAAACATTGCCTCCTTAATTCATACATTTTTACTTAAATCTTTATCCAGCTATTACTATCAGTAAACCGTAAGAAGAAAAATAAGTGTAATGGTATTCAATTTAATTTATATTTTAAGGTATTCAAGTCAACAAAGATTATATTTAAGATTTATAAATGTAACTTCAATTATCATATACTTAATGTGAAAGTAAGTTGCTCAATAAATTTAAAGTATAGAATTTATTTACATGTTTATAGTGCTCTGGATACTAAATTACACTTTACATTAATCACTCTATGTTTACCTAGAACTCTGGAGTACCAAAGGTAGAAGATGTTCAGATATGCCATTAATAGATTTTTAAGTATTTTATTCATTATCTTCCAATTAAATTTTGTTTTTCCATAACATGTATTTCTGAAATAATGATGACTAATGAGAAAACGCAATTTAATTTACCCATAACATTTTTTAAATGGAAATAATCTTTATGGAAAGTCATTTTGGATAATTGATAATTTTCTATATAGATTAGTATGTTGTTAAGAATTTTTTGTTAATATCTATTGTTTCCTTTAAATTATTATGATTGAATCCAAATTTATTAATATAATGGAATGTTTTAAGATGATAATGTGAATTAGATTATTTCTAGTTTTTTTTTTAATTTTTTTAATGTTTTATTTATTTTTGAGAGAAAGAGAGAGAGAGAGACAGTGTGAGCAAGGGAGGGGCAGAGGGAGGCAGACACAGAATCTGAAGACAGGGTCCAGGCTTTGAGTTGTCAGCACAGAGCCAGACATGGGGCTCGAACTCACAAGCCGTGAGATCGTGACCTGATCATGACTGAAGTCGGATGCTTAACCGACTGAGCCACCCAGGTACCCTGATTTATGTTTTCACTATATAAAATTTGATCCTAAAGCATAGTCTTAGAGAAATAAATTTCTAAGAGAAATGAAGTCTCAGAGAGAGACATTAATGGTTTACATTAATGTCTCTTAATCTACAATGATTAAGAAATTATTTGTAAAATTCAAATAATAATTTTTTTTCTAGTCATAGCTCTACTTTCTTGATATTATTCTTTTAGAAAATTTGAAGCATTTTTAAAGTTACACTCCAGGTTACATTTCTCATCACAATTAATTTTAGTTGAAGTATAATTTTATTTTGTGGCTTCCAAAATATGTCATTAAAGTGCACTTTCTTTTGCCTGCATATCATCACTTTACCCAGCACCAACTCCAATAGAGTGAAAAGAATGATTGCTATATACATTGAGAATTTTATTTGGAAACCTAACTTGTGGTACAGAATTTGAAATTCATTATAAGATTTATGTTTTCTACTCATAGAAAAAGAAAACTGAATGTTATAGAGTCAACAAATGTAATTATATTTTGTTCTTTTTTTCATAATTAAAATTGAGACATAATTCTTAAGTAAATAATTATTCATGTTAGTTTTTGTTGATATATTAATGCAATGTCTGAAAGGAGAAGCATTTATTATGATACTATTACTTATTCTGTATATGGCTGTGTTATGCTAGAATTGTAAAAATGGAGAATTATGATATTTAGGTGATAAATAGCGTCTTAGGCTATATTCAACCTCCAAGACTCAGAACCATCTTGTGGTTATTTCTTCAGTTTCTTTTTCTTTTTTTTAAATGTTTATTTATTTTTGAGAGAGAGAGAGAGAGAGAGTGAGAGAGAGACAGAGTGTGAGCATGGGAGGGGCAGAAAGAGAGGGAGGCACAGAATGCAAAGCAAGCTTTAGGCTTTGAGCTGTCAGCACAGAGCCTGATGAGGGGCTTGAATTTGCAAACCGTGAGAGATCATGACCTGAACCAAAGTCAGAGGCTTAACCGACTGATTCACCCAAGTGCCCCTCAGTTTTTTTTTAATGTTTATTTATTTCGATAAAGAAAGAGAAAACATGAGCAGGGGAGGGGCAGAGAGAGGAAGAGAAAGAATCCCAAGCAGGCTCTGAGCTGTAAGCTCAGAGCCCCATGCAGTCTTGCAAACCATGGGATCATGACCTGAGCCGAAATCAAAAGTTGGGTGTTTAACTGACTGAGTCACCTAGGCTCTCCATTTCCTCAGTTCTTTACTTAAGAACTTATAGACCTTCTTAGCAATAAGCATAATTCCCACATTGCACCCCATGCACGAAGGAAAGGTGGAATCATATTATACCTATAGCAATATTACTTCCTTGGAGGAATTATAGAAGAGCCTCTGAACTTGAAGGGCCTCTGAATATTGAAGATAACATGTGATCAGCCTGTGAAAAATTAGGCATATCTTGGAGAACATCTGTGGATGGTTGCAAACTTACAAGGCTATTCCAGCGTTGTTGAAGTTCCAAAAATGATGTATTTAATGGAGCAAAACCATGCAACTTCAGGTAACTGGCATACAGTTATCACTCTGTCAGTTGTTTACTCTCCTCTATACTATTTTATTAAGATTCTCAGAAAAATTTACTTTTACCTAGCAAGGTCAACAGTATACTTTTATAGTATTGACTCAGGATTGTTTCTCCTCTCCTGCTCTCCGCTATAAAGCAGTCTGAAGTGACCTTAATTGTTTTGACATCCCACACTATTCCAATATATTGATTATATCACGGTTAGATCTTAATGAACAGCAAGTGGCAAGCATCATAGATACTTTAATAAGACATTTGCATGCCTGAAGGTAGGAAATGGAGACCCTATGAAAGTTCAGATCCTGACACCTCACCAATGTTTGGAGGAGCTAATGTGTCTAAAGCATATACTCACCAAAGTAAATTTAAAAAGTTATGTACATTACAACATTTACGATTAAGCCTCAGGCCTAATACTTGAAGGGGCTCTGAATATTGAAGGTAACACATGTCATTGTTGAAGTGTTGCTATGACCCATTTACCTAGTAACCCACTGAAGACTGCCAGACAGCAGATGTAAGTCATACTCCTAGCCGCTCTGCTACTTGCATCTTGGGACCTTGAAGATCCAAATAACATTCCTAGAGTCTGTGGTGGGTAGAGATGCTTTATATAGCACCTGGAAAACCTCAATTACACAGGAATGTTACCCATTCCTAGGGATTCAGAGAAAATTCATGCACTTGTTTGGTTTTCCATAACAATTCCAGAAGAATTCACTTTTCTCCTTGAAATCTATATTTATGTATTCAGATTTATGAAGGAAATAAAAGATTTTCACCCTAAGATGAAAGGGCCAAAATGGAAAACTGTTGACTAGCTTGTGCACGGAATGAATCCTTTTTAAATTGGGAGTGCACATATTCTGATGAGCACTGAGTCATGTATAGAATTGCTGAACCATTATACTGTATACCTGAAACTAGTATAGCACTGTATGTTAACTATGTAGGAATTAAAAACATAACAACAGTCTTCTCTGATACAATCTCTTCTCTTTTGAGATACGTTTACAATTGAAAGCCAGGGTGCGTGGTGGCTCAGTCAGTTAAGTGTTTAACTTCAGCTCAGGTCATGAGCTCACAGTTTGTGAATTGAAGTCCCGTCTCAGGCTCTGTGCTGACAGCTCAGAGCTTGGAGCCTGCTTCGGATTCTGTGTCTCTTTGGCTCTCTGACCCTCCCCCATTCGCTCTCTGTCTCTCTGTCTCTCAAAAATAAGTAAACATTAAAAAATTAGAAAAAAAATTGAAAGCCAAGTTTATATAAATTGTGCACAAATTAAACAAATTATACCCCAAATGATATAATTAAATACCATTTACTTCTAAAAGCAATAACATGAAATTTCTAACTCTATTGTTATAAAACTGTTAAACTGCTCTCAATATTAGAAGAAAAAAGTTGGTCTTAAGTAGACTGTCATATTGCAACATAATAAGGAGCATATAAAATGATTCTTGTGCCATTAATATTTTGAGTTGTTTCATCATATCGGAGGCAATAATTACCCTCTTTTGATTAATGAGATTCAAATTCCATAATAATTTTTTATTTATACCTTAATTTTAATTATAATTTTTATGCCAGGTTTGTTTCACAGTGAAATAGTGCCACCTTAGCATTTACTATACCCAGGCACTGTGCTAGGCACTTACATTATCTTCTTTGAGATACGTAGATACTATTGGAGAATAATTATACGTAGTAATTGGAAGATCTGGGTTTTAGTCTCTGTTATCTGACTGCTCATGAGACATGTTCTTTGTATCATATCATGCTGCATTTCATGAAGCACCTGCTATATATCAGGCAGAGACACAAATACAGTTTCAGCAAGGGCTCCACCACAACTTTTCACTGTTTCTAATAAAGGATGTGCTTTCTGCTTTTAAAATAAAAAATTCTAATTATATATTTTGTATGTTGTCCTCATGTTTATTTTCTAACCATCCACTCACTGTACATGTGAGTAATCTTATTGAAAATCATAATAATAGGCACGATTTAGATAACCTGGAAAAAGACATTACCTAAAAATCACAATTCAAGGTATAAGGATTACTGTTGTTTTAAAACCTTACGTAAATTGAAATAGGAATTCCAAAGATACACAGAACATGTGGAATAAGTGTAATAATTTGTTTCATAAATGTTATCTAAAATATTCATTTCTTTGTATTTGTTTCATTCTTGGAAGTTGTTCTTTTCTGTGGTTTCATAGACTAGGTTTCATACAGGGTAACACTTGAATTAGGGTTTTCTTCCTTTTATTCGCTGTTATGTGGGAACAAAATTACTAAAACTGTTTTAGAAATGGAATGCTTTCATTTTGTATATATTATATCTAGCGGTTTATGAGGAAAATATAGGAAAGTAAAGTATTAGAATGGTGTTAAATCTTATTACTCCAATTATTTGAAGTCTTTCTAAAGCCTAGGTAGGGTGAATTTTTCATACTTGCTTAGAACAAACACATTTGTAGGGCATCCTGAACCTGCATGGTCTATGACATAGAGTACAATAGCACAGGCGAGGAAAATGAGCTTTGTTTTGATAAATGGACTTGTCACATGCAGATAAGCAGTTATACTTGAAATCTGTCGCACCTAAGAATCTATTAACACTTTCTCCTCTGTTTTCCTCATATTTGGAGGTTTTGTTAGATATGATATAATATCATTAATTATGACTCCATTAATTTTAAATTTATAGTATTTTAGATAAAGAAAAAGTTGGCCTTTTTGTCCATCTATCTTTCCTTCCTTTTGTCTTTTCTTTCTTTCCTTTCCTCTTACTTTTCACCATTTCCCTTCCTCCCTTTCTCTCCCTTCCTAACTTTTTCATAAGTAGTACATACTGTTCCGTAAATGTTTCAAATACTTTTATAATTATAACTACCTAGAGTAGATTATTTACATGCCAATTTATATACTAATAAAATACCTTTTAACTACCTTTAAAAAATTAAATGAAAAAAATTAAATATAACAAATATGTAGGTGGTCAAGATTATTCTTAACCTAAAAAACAGAAAACCAATATCCTATAGTATTCTATTATTAAGTTTTTAATAAATGAAAATTATTCATAAATTGCTTTTTTCTGTCACAGCTGAGATTTTCCTGGATTCTAAAGTATTGTACTTTTAACTGTTCAATCATAACAATAATTGCAAGTTTTCTGTTAATATAACTTTTATCATAATTTCTAATGCTGCAGCAATTTTGCATTACATTTTATTGCTCTGTAAACATTTTCAAGTGTTCAAATAGGACTTAAAATAGTGTCGTAATTTTGTTTAACTAGAGCCATATTAGGAAAATAGTGGTACTTTAGGTCAGACTTTGAACTTAAATTTTTATTCCCTCTGATAACCTTTTTCAATTGTTTCGAAGAAAGCACCATAAACACTTTTTTCTTAAGCTTCTTCCATACTGTTGTCCTTGCTTTGGCATTCAACCATCAGAACATTACAAAAAAGTTCTCCAGGGATATGCCATAATAGTTATTATTAGGCTTCTGCTCAACACTTTGGTCGAGAAACACTGGCTAGTTTATTTGCTTTAAAGAAAATTGAAAGTATTGTTGCATTGTTATATTGCACACCTGAAACTAATACAACACTATATGTTGAGTAATTGCAATTAAAATGCAATGAGGAAGAGAGAGAGGACAAGCAGAGGAGGGGCAGAGAGAGAGGGAGATACAGAATCTGAAGCAGACTCTAGGCTCTGAGCTGTCAGCACAGAGCCTGATACAGGGCTTGAACCCAGGAACTGTGAGATCACGACCTGAGCCGAAGTTGGATGCTTAACCCACTGAGCCACCCAGGTGCCCCTAGATTTTCAAAAAGTTGATTAATAATGTAACTAAATCAGTACTAGACTAATTGTTTCATTCATTTCCTCATTATCAGTTTCTTGAAAGTAGCTTCTCTTTTTGAGTTCATTGAATTCCTTTCCTTTCCATGCACAGATCTTTTATTATATGACAAGTACTGTTTTAAGTACCTATGTCATTACAGCATATGTTAGATAATTAAATGCAGTACTTTCGCATGAGGAAACTCAGGAAATGCAACTATTGTACTTATCAGAAGTCTCAAAGCAGGTGCTAGAGATGGCGTCTGAGTCCAAGACTAACTCTAAAGCCTGTTCTCCCACCTTCTGTTATATATTTTGACAATGATATATGAAAAGAAAACTTAGTTGCAATATATTTAATTAAATTTATCGTTTTTTTCCTTTTTGGTAATATTTTTATTAGTAGATACCCGTATATGCATACATATACACACACACAGACATGTATGTATATACATTACTGTGTATGTGTGTATGTGTGTATATATATATATGTGTGTATATATATATATATATATACACACATACACACACAAACATATATATATATATATATATATATATACACATACACATGCACACATGTGTACAAGTTATTCTGAAATGTTGAATAACAAAAAAAAAACCGCAGGTAACTTATTTAAAGTACACACTGCTGCTTTCTGCTAGCAGTGATCATTGTAGAGAATTAAATTATAATTTATTCAGCTTGAATTATCCTGATAATGATAGAGTTGCTGAAGGAAAGTCTGTTACATTTCCTAAAGCTCACAAGAAAATAAGATATATTGCCATGCATTTTGTCTTATTTCACATCACTGGCTAATCGTAAGCAAGCATCAATTTATCTATTAAATTCTTTTACATGGCCAGGATCTCATAACTGCATCTT
Organism: Panthera tigris; assembly: GCF_018350195.1. Classification (NCBI taxonomy): domain Eukaryota; kingdom Metazoa; phylum Chordata; class Mammalia; order Carnivora; family Felidae; genus Panthera; species Panthera tigris. Next base: position 26,584,714 of record NC_056676.1, read on the forward strand.
TTCTCGTGCAAGAAATTTTAACAAGACCATATACTTTTAGAAATTGTATAGGAAGATCCCTGAACATTCAATCAAATGCATTATCAGCATTGTACATGTGATTGAAAACATTATTCAGTTGAACTGTGGAATGATTTGTTCTTTATATGTTTAATAATAATAGCCATGATAGGACCTAGCATATGGAGAGCTTTCTATGTTCCAGGCACTATTCTCGTAGCTTTTCCTTGGAAGAATCATGTAAATTAAAATTGATTAGTTCAATCTTACTAGTAAGTACTCTTAACAGAGAAGTTAGTGAGTTAACTAAAGTCTCATAGATGAAAAAAAAAAAAGGAGAGTAATTTTCTATCCACATGGATAGATTAAACCAAAATGAATATGTTCCTAAAAGTTTAAAAAACCTCACTGTTTTCATGATATTATTTCCGTTTCATTTATTTCATTCATCCCTTTAATATATAAATATTATGTGCCAGACTCTAGAAAACTAGGTAGTAAGGACACAACGATGAACAAATGGGAAAAAAAATCCCTGCTTTCATGAACTTAATATTCTGAGAGTAGAAACAGACACTAAAAAACCAAATGTATAATATGTCATATGGTGGTAAATGCTATGAAGAAATCAGTGTTGGGTAAAACATACAGAAAAATACACTTGGAGGTTGTCTTTTATATAGGGAGATCAGTAAAGGTAACGAGGTACTGTCTAACAAGGTGACATGGGGTGGAGAACTGAAGGCAGTGGGGTGGGGCAGGGAGCAATCTAGAATATAAATACAAGCTCTGGGCAAAGGCCATCCAATCCTGAAGGGTGGTTATATTTGACATGTTTGAAGAATAGCAAGGAGACCTTTAAGAGAGGAGGATTTGGTAATAGACTAGGTCAGAATCAAGTCTGTGACCAAATCATGTGGATATGTAGGCCATCACATCAGTGGGTCATTAAAAGACTCCAAATTTTACTCAAAGTGACAGGTAAGGCATAGGAGCAGTTTTATCAGATGAATGTTTTTACTTGACTCTTATTTTAAGTGCATTACCCTGTCTTCTTTGTGGAGAATGGAGTGCAGAGGAGAAATGGCATAAACAGGAACACAGCTTAGACTCACTACTAGTCCAGGCAAACAATAATGATGGTCTTGGCCCAAGGTGAGCTTAGAGGAGGTAGTTAGAAGTACACAGGTTTGGTTATGCTTTGATGGTAGACCCAACAAGATTTGCTGATAAATTAACGTAAGAGGAAAAGAGAATTCAGGGATGACTTTTAGGTATGAGACAAAGGATGAGTGGAGATACCATTTACTGAGAAGAGGAAGACACTGGGTTTAGTTTATAGATGGGGAATTTTCTGAGTCATCAGTTAAGCAGGTGGTATTTAAAGCCATAAAACCTGATGGAACACATAGTAATTATAAAGGAACATAGGAAAGAGGCTAAGAACTGAGAACTGGATCACTATACTATTGAGAGATAAGGAAGATAGGAAGTAATTTGCAAGACTGAAGAAGTGACGTATAAAATAGAAGGAGAATCAAATGAATGTGTAGTTTTCATGAAATTTTAAAGTGTTTTAAAGAAATATATATGATGTGCTGATAAAGTTGAAAATTATTGAAGCATACTAATGAAATTTAACTGTCCAGAGTTCATGGTGACTTTGATAAGAGGAGTTCCAGTGGAGAGGTGGAACTCAGTGAAGTTTTTGTTTTGTTTTGACTTTTTACATTTTCAAAGGCTACATTGTATACCACATGTGGCCATCTCTTTATTTTTTCCAGCTTTATTGAGTTATGATTCACAACTAAAAATAATAGATACTTAAGGTGTACAATGTGATGTTTTGATAAAATTTACATTGTGAGAAGATTACCAAAAACAATCTAATTAACATATTCATCACCTTATATAGTTACCATTTTTTGTGCATGTGGCAAGAAAGTTTAAGATCTGCTCTCTTAGCAAATTTTCATTTTATGACATATTACTATTAACTATAGTCGCTGCACTATACATTAGGTCTCTAGAACTTATATCTTATAACTGAAAACTTGTACCATTTGATCACCATCTCCTAATTTTCTCCACCCACCCAAAGCCACTGACAAACACCATTCTACCCTCTGTTTCTATGAGTTTGACTTTTTAGATTGAACATATAAGTGAGATCACGCACTATTTGTCTTTCTGTGCCTGATTTATTTCTCTTATCATAATGTTCTCCAGGTGGGTCATCCATGTTGTCACAAATGGCAGGATTTCCTTCTTCTTTGAGACTGAATAATATTCCAGTGTGTGTGTGTGTGTGTGTGTGTGTGTGTGTGTGTGTGTGTGTTTCTTTATCCATTCATCTGTAGATGGATACTTATGATAAACATATGTGCCTAGTCTATTATGAATAATGCTTCATTACATGAGAGTGCAGATATTTCTTAAATATACTGATTTCATTTCCTTTAGATACACATTCAGAAGTCGAATTTCTATTCTATTTCTATTATTTCTATTTCTATTTCTATTATTTCTATTTCTATTTTTATTTCTATTTCTATTTCTAATTTCTATAGCAGTTCTATTTTTAATTTTTTGAGTAAACTCTATACTGGTTCCATAATGACTGTACCAATTTACATTCCCCCCACAGGGTACCAAAGTTTCCATTTCCCCACATCCTCACCGCTTGTTATCTTTTGTGTTTTTGATAATAGCCATTCTAACAGCATGAGGTGATATCTCATTGTGCTTTTGGTTTACATTTCTTTGACTAGTGATGTTGACTGCACATATAATTTGCAAATATTTCCCCCTATTGTGTAGATTGCCTTTTCAAATGTTGATTGTTTTCTCTGCTGTTCAGAAGCTTTTTAGTTTTATGTAGCCCTGTTTGTCTATTTTCTATTGTTTTGTGTTTTTGATGTCACAGCAAAGAAATAATTGCAAAAATCAATATCAAGGAACTCTTTCCTAATGTTTTCTTCTTAGCAGTTTATGGTTTCAGGTCTTAGATTTAAGTCTTCAATCCATTTTCAATTGACAGTTGTATATGGTGTAAGAGTCGAATTCCTATTTTGCATATATATACATATATATATATATATATATATATATATATATATATATATTTCCAAAAAACATTTATTGAAGAAACTGCATTTTCCCTATTGTGTATTCTTGTCACCATTGTTGAAGATTAGTTGGTCATATGTGCATGGGTTTACTTCTAGGCTCTCTATTCTGCTCCATTGCTCTATGTGTCTGTTTTTATGCCAAAACCATACTATTTTCAATTCTATAGATTTGTAATATAGTTTTAATCAGGAAGTCTGATGCCTCAGCTTTGCACTTCTTTTTTAAGATTAATTTGGCTATTTGGGGTCTTTTGTGGTTCCACACAAATTTTAGGATTATTCTTTTTATTTCTATGAAAATGTCATTGGAATTTTGATAGGGATCACATTGAAATTATAGATTGCTTTGGGAAGTAAGAACATTTGAACAGTATTAACTCTTCCAATTAGGTGTCTCCTAAGGAACATGGGTTCCTAAGGAACATTGGTCTCTTTCCATTTATTAGTGTCTTCTTCAATTTCTTTCTTTTTTTTTAATTAAAAAAATTATTTGATAGAGAGAGAGAGAGAGGGCATGAGTGGGGGAGAGTTGCAGAGGGAGAGAGAGAATCTCAAGTAGGCTCCACACTCAGTGCAGAGCCCAACATGGGGCTTGATCCCATGGCCCTGGGATCATGACCTGAGCCAAAATCGAGAGTCAGACGTTCAACCAACTGAGCCACTCAGGCACCCCTTCCATTTATTTCATTAGTGTTTTAGGTTTCAGTGTACAAATATTTCACTCCCTTGGTTAATTATCCCTAAGTATTTTATTGATTTTGATGTTAATGTGGTTGGTATTGTTTTCTTAATTTTCTTTTTAGATAGTTTGTTGTTAGTATATAGAAATGCCACTGATTTTTTTGTATATGGTTTTTTTATTGTCCCACACTTCAAATAATTTATTTATTAACTCTAAGATTTTTTTTGGTGGAGTCTTTATAGTTTTCTTTATATAAGATTTTGCCATCTGAAACCAGGCAATGTTACTTCCTTTTCTATTTGGATAATTTTTGTTTCTTTCTCTTGCCTAGTTGCTCTGGCTAGACCTTCCAGTTTTATATTGAATAGAAGTTGCAAGAGTAGGCATTCTGGTCTTATTCCTCATCCTAGAAGAAATGCTTACATTTTTTCACTGTTAATTATGTTAGCATTGGGTTTGTCAAATATGGCCTTTCATTATGTTGAGGTACATTCCTTCTATACTCAATTTGTTGAAAGTTTTTATCATGAAATGTTGAATTTTGTCATGTTTCTGCATCTATTGAGATGAATATATGATTTTTATCCTTCATTCTGTTAGTGTGAAATATCGCATTGGTTGGTTTGCATATGCTGAACCATCCTTTAATCCTAGGGATAAATTCCTATTGATCATAATATATGATCCTTTTAATGTGCTGCTGAATTCTGTTTGCTCAGTATTTACTGAGGATTTTTCATCTATATTCATCAGAGATTTTGGCCTGTAATTTTGTTTTCTTGTAGTGCTCTTGTCTGGTTTTGGTATCAGGGTAATGCTGGCCTCATAAAATGATTTTGAAGGTGTTTACTCATCCTTAATTTTTTGGGAGAATTTGAGAAGGATTGGTATTAATTTTTCTTTAAATATTTGGCAGACTTTACTAGTGAAGCCATCTGAGATTTTTGGTTACTAATTGAATCTTCTTACTTGCTATTGATGTGTTCAGTATTACTATTTCTTCATGATTTCAGTCTGGTAGGTTGTATATTTCTAGGAACTTACCCATTTCTTTATGGTATCCAATTTAGTGAAGTAAAATTGTCCTTAGTAGTATCTTATGAACCTCTGTATTTATATGGCATTAATTATAATGCCTCTTCTTTTTTATAATTTTATTTATTTTAGTCTTCTTTTTTTTCTTTTCTTGAATAGTCTAGTGGAAGGTTTTCCAATTTTGTTTCTCTTTTCAAAAACTCAATCTTCGTTGATATTTTCTATTGTTTTTTCTAACCTTTGTCTCATTTGTTTCTCCTCCAACAATTGTCATTTCCTACATTTTTCTAACATTGGGCTTAGTTTGCTCTTTTTTTAGTTCCTTGAGGTTTCAAGTTAAACTGTTACTTTGAGATCTCCTTCTTTTTAATGTGGGCATTTATCACTGTAAACTTTCTTACTAGCACTGTTTTTGCTACATCCCTTAATTTTTCATATGCCATATTTCCATCTTTGCTTTTCTTAAGATATTTTCTTATTTCCCTTTTGATTTCATCATGAATGCATATGTTGTTCAAGGGTGTGTTCTTTCATTTCCACTTCTTGTTAATTTTCCAATTTTCCTGCTGTTATTGATTTCTCCTCTGAAACCATTATTATCAGAAAAAATAGTTGCTATGATTTTAGTCTTCTTACATTTTTAGGACTTGTTTTACAGCCTAACATATGATCTATCCAATAGAATGGTCCACGTGTACTTAAAAAGAATGTATATTCTGCTGCTGTTGAATGTAATGTTTTGTTATGTCTGCTAGAACCATTTAATGTACAGTACAGTTCAGGTCCACCATTTTTGTCTGGATGAAATATCCATTGTTGAAAGTGGGGTATGAAAGTTCTCTGCTATTATCGTGTAGTTGTCTACTTTTCCCTTCAGATCTGATTGTATTTGCTTAGTATATTTAGGTGCTCCAATGTTGGATGCATATATATATATATTAATAATTGTTATACTTTCTTGATGAATTGACCCTTTTATTGTTATTTAATGACTTTCTCTGCCTCTTGTTATAGTTTTGAGTTAAAGTTTATTTTGTGTGATATAAATATAGTCACCTCTTCTCTCCTTTGTTTTCCATTTGCATGGAATATGTTTCCTTTCTTTCACTTATGTGTCCATGTGTAGCTTTAAAACTGAAATACATGCACCATTTGGTTGCAGTATAGTATGTAGCATATCTTGTCCTCATATTTTCTCAGTCACTTTATGTCTTAAGTGGATAATTTAATTCATTTAAAGTTAAAGTAATTATTGATAGGTTAGGATCTTATTTTGTTAATTGTTATCAGGTTGGTTTGTAGTTCCTTTCCAATTTGTTTTCTGTCTTCCTTTGTAATTTGATAATTTTCTGTAGTGGTATGTTTTGTTTTCTTTCTTTTTGTATTTGTATTTTGTGTATCTATTATAGGTTTTTGCTTTGTGGTTACCATGAAACTGTCTTAAAACATTTTGTAGTTATACCAATTTATTTCAAGTTGATAACAACTTAATTTAAATTGCATACCAAAACTCTACACTTTTACTACCCTCCCCACATTTTATGTTTCTAATGGTACAATTCACATTTTTTAATGTTGTGTATCCAGGGGTGCCTGGGTGGCTCAGTAGGTTAAGCGTCTGACTTCAGCTCAGGTCATGATCTCACAGTCCGCGAGTTTGAGCCCTGCATCAGGCTCTGTGGGGACAGCTCAGATCCTCGAGCCTGCTTCAGATTCTGTGTCTCCCGCCCTCTCTGCCCCTCCCCTGCTCATGCTCTGTTTCCGTCTGTCTCAAAAGTAAATAAAAACATTATAACAAAAAGTTCTAATGTTGCGTATCCATTAACAAATTGTTGTAACTATAGTTATTTTTGACACTCTTGTTTTTAAGCATAATAGAATTAAAAGTGATTTATCTAACACCATCACATTATTAAAGCATTCTAAATTTGACAACGTTTTATTTTTATCAGTTTTATACTTGCATATGTTTTCATGTTATTAATTACATTTTTCTTTTTAGTTTGGGGAACTCCCTTTAGTTTTTATTGTAAGGCAAGTCTAATAGAGGTTAACTTCCACACCTTTTATAAGGAAAAGTCTTGATCTCTTCTTCCTATCTATAGGACAGCCTTGTTAGTTAAAGTACTTTTTGTTGGCAGTTTTTTTTTTTTCTAGCACTTATAGTATATCACCCTATTTTCTCCTGGCCTGCAAGGCTTTTGCTGAGAATGCCACTGATAGTCTGTGGGTATTTCCTTGTACATGATTAGTTGCTTTTCTCATTCTGCTTTCAAAATTGTCTCTTTTTCTTTAATTTTTGACAATTTGATTATAATGTGTCTCAGTGATATCCTCTTTGGGTTGAACTTGCTTGGAGACTTTTGAGATTTACATACCTGTGTGTTCATATTCAGTGGGTTTAAGTGAAAAAAAAATGCAGACAAAATTTTTTAAACAACTTTATCATATTTTCCATATCATAAAAAAGATGATATTCTTGAGTTTTGAAATATTTTTTTTTTTAATGTTTATTTATTTTTGAGACAGAGAGAGACAGAGCATGAACGGGGGAGGGGCAGAGAGAGAGGGAGACGCAGAATCGGAAGCAGGCTCCAGGCTCCGAGCCGTCAGCCCAGAGCCCGACGCGGGGCTCGAACTCACGGACCGCGAGATCGTGACCTGGCTGAAGTCGGACGCTCAACCGACTGCGCCACCCAGGCGCCCCTTGAGTTTTGAAATAAATGAGAGCATAGAATTGGAGAAGTAGCTGGAATCGAATATGAGTTGGATGGAGGTTTTTAAAGCTAATTCTCTATAATTGGAGATACTTTGGTATGTATATATGAGGAGGGGAAAGATCAAGTCACGTATACAGAAAGAGAAGAAAAGTGCCAGTCTCGTATGACCTACAAAGTATAGTACACAGTCAGAAGTTGAGATGTTAGCCTTACCTAGGAATAAAACATTGTATTCCTTATAACAAGAAAAAAGGTAGTGTGTGTAGTTAGAGATACCGGTAAGTTGGGAGACTTGGTGGTGGAGCTTTTGTAAAATCTCTAATGATCAGTTCCATTTTCTCAGAGAAGTCCAAGTCAAGACCGTCAACTAAAAGGGTAAGTATGTCTATGTGGTGATGGGGGGGAGGGTCTCTGGAAATTTTACTAGAATCAAAAAGATATGAACTAGTACGTTGGAGAATGAACTAAGAAAATGATTGTTAGGCAGCACTAAGGGTCTATCTAAAGTTAGAGGTCATAAATTTAAAATAGGGCTCACCAACACAGTTGGACATTTTTCCAGTCATAACTGGAGGTAGAGATGCAGGTTCAGAGTAGGAACTGAATTGGATTTAACCAGGGGCTAATCCAGGTATGGTTTTGTTCAAGTTGTGCTACAGAGTGGGGCGGAGCACAGAAACTGAGAATGTCTCTTAGGGGGTAATTATGATGATACACCATGGAATATGAGCTGAGTAAGAGGGGATGGAGATTTTGAAACAGAAGAGAAACAATAAAAACCCTGAAGCTTAGAATTCAGTAACTTAGAGGGACTGATGAGGTAAAATTATTTCATACAAGTGTTCCATATATGGTGAAAAGGCTACTTCTTGGCTTTTAGTTCTACCCCAGAAAATATGCCTTCACGTTACCTAGGCAATTTACTTTCTTTTTTTCTTTCTTTCTTTTTTCCTTTTCTTTCTTTCTTTCTTTCTTTCTTTCTTTCTTTCTTTCTTTCTTTCTTTCTTTCTCTGTACATGAATCAATTGATTTTAGTGATTGCTATTAAATAGAAATGTATGCCTACAGCATAAATCCTACTTCTATGTGATTTTTAGCGAATGGGGGTACTTAGATTGTATGTGAGGAATCAGTAGTTTTTATACCTTTCAAAAGTAAGCATACTTTTAAAAGCAGTAGGGTAACATGGAACCTATTGTAATTATTTGCAATAGTGTTGAGTAGCACATTCAGAATTTATGCAGCAGAACCTTTTAGCTTGAATGAATTAAAGCTTTTGGATTTGAAAACCTGTCTGTTTCTTAATATAATCAGATACGTGAGTCTTTATAAACTTTCTTTGCTTTCAAAGGCAAACATAACTAATAATTCTGTAAAGGTCTTGAATAGTTCCAACATCTGTTCTTAGTTTACTATAAAAACCATGTCTCTGATCTCATGTGTTGAACTACTGTATGTTTGCCACTGTCTATTTCCTGTGAAAAAATACATCGAACAATAATAGCTTTTGTTCCTAACGTTCTAACCACTAAAACAGCTGAACAAATAATATCCATGCTTTCATTTGGAATAATTTATTCCATGGTACATGTTTATGCAGAGTCATTTGGCTTATTGGATGTTTCATCATTTAAAAATCAAATCTCAGAATTTTAGACTACTGAAAACTCTGGTCTAATAGTTTCCTCATGCTTGTAGTAATTCTCTTAACAGCATTTCCTTCCTAATTCATCATCTTATTTTGTGTATAGTTTGGTATATATGAGTAGAAGTGGTTAAAAATCCCCTTTATTAGCAAAGTTAGTGGAAATTTCCATTCAAGGCCACACATTTTGCAAATAACATTAAAAGATTAAATAATTTGGCATTTAAACCATAAAAATAACTCTCATTGCTCTTTTGTTACCTAAAGAATAATACCTATAGGTTTGCAAAGATATAAATTTTAATACATTTGTCTTAGCTGAACACACTCCAGATGACTTAATAGTGGGCTGAGCAACACAGAGAAAGCCGAACTTCTATTCCACAAAGTATCTTATTACATAAACTTTACTACCCCAGACATGGAGTAAGTCATGCACTGATTAAATAAGACAAATAAAAACACTGTTGAAAAGGAAGGAAAAGAAGTTACTTAAAAATCAGTTTTAAATCGTTTGCAGTGGCAACAGTTTGGAAATTTTTTTAGCATACAAAATTCTTCCATTTTATAAAAATTTATGAATTATAGTTCAGAACCTGGTCACCACAACATCCTATTGAAAACCCAAACCGGCAGTCAGCCATTCACCTACCTAGTTGATCCCATGTCTAGTAGCAGACTATCTAGAAAGCTCGGGACACCTTATGTTTTCAATTTACATTCAGACCTTACAACCTGAGTAAAATGATATTAACTGTCACTATTGAGGTTTGAGTTTGGAATACTAGCATTTGAGAGGTTAACATTTCATCAGAATTCAGCTGCTTTAAGGAAAAACCACTTTCTTTGTGGTAGTATATATCCTAATGAAGGCAACAGTGGAAGTATGGCTGTATTATTTTGCTAGAGTTGCTGTAACGCAGTGCCACAAACTGGGTGGCTCAGAACAAAAGAAATTATAGTCCTACACTCCTGAGTGGAGTATCAACTGGGCCATGGTCCCTCAGGCAGTTCAGTGGAAGAATCTGTTCTAGGCCTCTTTCCTAGCTTCTGGTCGTTATTTGACTTGTGGCAGCTTAATTCCAATCATCCTATGGTGTTCTTTGTGTGGGCAGGTCTCTCACTGTGTCCAAAATTTCCCCTTTTTATGAAAACACCAGTCATATTAGATTAAGGTTCACCCTAATGACCTCATTTTAACTTGATTACCTCTGCAAAGACTATCTGCTAGAAAGATCACACTCTGAGTATTAGAAGTTAGAACTCCAGACTATTTTTTTGGTGGGGGGGGGGGTGGGGAAAAATTTAATGCATAAAGACATCTTTTTTATTTTGACCACCAGTTTTGTCATAGGCATGACAGAGATATTCTTTGTAACTCAACTGTTTTCTCAACTACGTGACACTCAATTTTTTTTGCTATATATTATGATTAGTAATATTAGTCTAATCATTGTAACTTAATAATAAACTAAAATATTTCCCACAATTATAATATGTCTTAAAGAAATAATTTAGTCACTGTCTTACAAATCCAGATTTAGTTTTGGAGCTCTCACTGAATATTTTACTCTTCCCTTATCTTGAGATGTGGATAGAATGCTTCCTTCAACTTACCATGAATCTGTGTTTGAATCAAGCCTTCCTCCTTAGAATGAGCATAGTTCCAGTTATTTATGTCAGCACCACATCAAAAATTCTTATAGCTCCAAACAGGCAAATTCTGGTGGCTTCTCTGCTGGTATGCAGTTAGTTTTATTTTCTCTATGACTTGTCAGGAGATTTAAATAAGAAAGTGCCTCAAATATTCAACACAGTTGAATAATATTATGTCTTCTTTTCACTACTTTCTCCACAATCAAAAGTTGATTTTATACATACCTTACTAACTCATTGCAAGGTAATCTTTCACAGCAAGGAGGACTAATTTATAGACTACATTCAGTTAATTTAAAAATACTAGCTATGCTAGCTATGTTTACTTGTTACCAATTTCTTTGAAAAAATCCTTATAATTCTTAAGTTCATTAAGGTGCAACTTCCTGATAAATAATAAATTCCTTTTTCATGTTCCTTTTCAAAAACAAATCTTTGGGAAAAAAAAACTGAAAAGGCCTAAGTAATATTGAAAATATTAAGTCTGCTGTAAGATAGTTTTAATATTTATAGAACTGGATACTTGCAAGGATCTATAAGATATTCTGACTTTGTGTGAAAGCCTGGCATTGTATGAAAGATTCCCAAACCATAAACACTAGTGCAATATGCTGCACGATACGTTTTCTGACCTAGAATAATGGTAAATACCACTTACTTTGTGCAAATCATGTGCCAGCTTGTTCTCCATGCTTTACAGTTTCATTTAATTATTATCAATTAACATGTAGAAAATTTGCACCCTAATTTTACAGATGAAAAAGAATGGGCCTAAACTTATTGAATATCTTTTGAAGGAATACATAAATATAAAGTGGAAAGAAAAGATTTTGAGGCCAGGTCTACAGGCACTAACCAATTCACATGCTCTCTCAAAAATACAGCTTTCCGACAGTTGGATCTACTTACTTAGTAGTATAAGATTCTGCCTCAGGATATATTCCAGATTCACTAGAAACACACACAACAAAAAAACAAAATAGAATGAATCAATATATATATATATATATATATATATATATATATATATATAATAAATCTATAAATATATAATATATAATAAAAATATATATTAAATAAAATAAAGACACTGTGGTCCTCTGATGAGAATATCAGATTTTTGATATCTAAGAGAATGGGATTTTTAAATTTTTGCTAATGCATCCCATTTGCTTTCCTTTTTCATCTTATTAATTTCAATTTTATTGTAGTATAGACTATCTTATTTTAAAATATTCTAGTCCCAAATCATTAACTGTATTTAAAAAATCATTATGAGTAAAATGTTTGAAAATAATGCAATTAAGTGATATCCCTCTTTGGGAATCTTTGATTTAGTGACACATATGTGTATGCACACAATCATATAATTTATATTCTTGGTTTGGGAACACTGATGCTCACCTGGTAATCTACTGCCCAATGATGCACATTTCATATTGTGTCTCTCTGTCTCTTTTATGCATCCTAGCTCAACATGGTACAGGATAATAATGTTGGAATCATTTCTGGTGTGCAAGGTCCCTTCTGTAGGAATTGGAGAGTCCAAGATCTACTTAGGGTCCTCAGAAGCATACAGTAGGGGAACTGAATTCAGTTTCTGTAATGTCCTGTCCATCCATAGTTCATTTACTCATATAAAAAATATTCATTGAACACTTAATACATGCAAAGTGCTATGCCAGGCACTGAAATGTCATCAGTAAATCAGTGCAGACATGAGCTATGCCCTTGCTGAAATTATAATCCAGATTTATAATAGTTTACACATCATCACACAAAAATACAGAATTGCAGCTTTTTTGACACACTTGAGAAAGATTCCCTTGCTTCCAAAATCTCCCTTCCTACTTCAACCTTGTCCCGTTCCTTCCCATGTTAAATATTGGGAATGAAACACTAGTAGGTAAATCTAGAAAAGCTACCAAAGGTTATCTTCCTGGCGGGGGGGGGGGGGGTAAGTGTCCCCCTCCCCCAACCACCTCATGTATAAATAGCATATTACACTGTCTTTGGGGGAAAAAAGAAGGAAGGAAGGAAGGGAGGGAGGAAGGAAGGAGGGAAGGGAGGAAGAAATGGAAGAAAAGGCAACAACCTTTCTCAATTTTTGCAATTTCCAAATCCAGTTTTCAAATACAGTCCATCTGAATTTAAGGATTTCCTGCAAAGCAGTTTTGCAAAGCATTATAGCGGTGGCCAAATTTTCAGCAAATTTGATTTACTTGATACATTAATTTTGTCATAAAAGCTAGACTTCTGCACCTTTACTTTTCCTGAGGCACATATAGCAATCGTGTGGATTCACAGGACAAAACAGATTTGCTATTCTTGTTCTTTTCTTGAACTGATTATCCCTATTAAAATAGATTCTCCTTAAGTTTCAGTCAGCCTTCCAGTCAGTGATGGTTTTCTTGAACAGTATTGTCAGGAAGCTCTGACTTTGATTTAGATTTTGAGCTTTAGTGTCAGGTTGAGTAAGGAGTTGATTAAATTATTTCATTTCATTTCTAAGGAACCATTTTTAAATGTCAAATCATTGTTAGATGCTAGACCTTTCATTGTATTTTAAAAGTGTATTTCAGCTTACTTTTAAAGAAAAAAAATACTCCCTAAAATATTGGATCAATAGGGCCTAAATGATGGACATTTGTGCAGTTACATCCAGTTGTCTGAAAACGAGGCCTACATTTCAGCTGTAGTTTGAAATCTTCCAACTTTTGTGTAGTTGTGAGTATACTTTTCAGTGAGTGGCATGGAGAGATCTCTGGTGATTCTGATTTCCAATGGTCACATCCTCAGAATGCACCCTTATGGTGAACAATTCATTTAGTTTTAGAGACAAGACATTTTGTAAAAGGTTAAAAGTTAGTCAAACAATTGCATTTAATATATTGCTTCCTATAGAACACCTAGCCTGGATTTAAATATAATTTAATGTAAATGTTATATTATGTTAATGTATTCTTAGTTAGGTAAGAATTCGGTTACATGATTGCTTCTCTTTTTTCATCAAATGCCTTTCAAATGATAAACCACAAAAATGGAAGATAGTAAGGGAGAAAGCAAGATGCTTCATTAAACACTCATGTAGGAATTCTCTAGAAGCACCAACAGGAAACAGATGAAAGTAGGTATTGAACTACATATAACAACAGTATGTAATATTAAACCGTGTTTCAGTTCTTCTTCACTTAGTGTTCGTCTTGTATGAACACAGTCTAAAGTAAGGTTTTAGCTCGGAAAGCTTGGGCTTCAGAATTAATCGGACTGTTTTCTCACATTAGTTACATGCCCTTATGAACTATTTAACTTCTCAAAGCTGAAATTTCCCCACTTATAAAATGTGGGTAATATTGCAAGAATTAAAATGGCAGTAAATTACATAATTTACTTAGAGTGCCTCATAGTGCCTGGTAATCAACAAATGATGGTTCTTTTCCACATTTCCCTGGGTTGTTCGTAATCACTTTTCAATTTAACCCAAATGTGGCAGACAAGGAAAAGGATTATCAGAAGTACTAATTATCACTGCCCCTCTTCAAAGTTCTGGGAAGTGTGAAAACAGACTTTTTCCCCCTAATTTTCTTTGCTTGTGCTTTACCCAAAAGGCTCCGGAAATCTAATACTCCTGGAGCCACCTGCGTGTCCCCAGTGCCAATGCTACCCGGTGCCCTCCAGGAATGATGTATTGCTTGAAGTTGTATTTTAGCAAGTTCTCATTTTTTCCTGACTGCCCTGCTCCCTTTGGCTTCAGCTTGCTATCCAGATCTTATTAGGCATTCTTCTATCATCAATTCTCTTCATAAATCTAGCTCAGTGGACCTATTTTATATCAAGTAATGTTTAAACACTAGTGGACTGATTGTGTTATAGGATTCATTAATCTTGCCAGTTGATATTAATAAATGCCTCTAGTGTATTAGTTTTTGCTTGGTATGTTTTTTTTTTTTTCTTTTTCTTGAAAGAGTTTAGCACCGCTCTGGATTTGGATATCTACAGAGTCTTTAGCCTGAGTATCCAGTGGTGGTGGAAAAAATTGGACTCTAAATATTTTGGTTCATTGGATTCAATGTTGGAAGTGCTTTAAAAATCTGAATGACATTCCTGGTAGGTCAAACACTTAATTAGCAATGAGAATTGGTTGGTGCTATTTTTATAAATTGTTAGTTTGGCACAGAGAAGAAGAACTCATTGACCCTTCATCTGTTTTCAACATCCACGTTATTTTCTTGTCTTCTTGTTTTTCTTCATCTAACAGTGTCCATTCAGATTTCCTGCTGCAATTGCAAAATTTGTTTACCATATTTACTTGTTTACCATTTTAAAATGTCAAATAAATTGTGGAGGGTTTTATTATATGCTCTTTTTGACAGTTATGCTGTGGATCACAGGCACCTCCATGTATGTAGTTATATTGGTTAGGGCAAAGTAAACTGGTTTACAATTGTATACATGATATGCACAGTAAATGTTTTAAATTGTGGAAATATTCATGAACCAAAATCCAGCAGTCTAATTTCTGAAATGTTTATTTCAGAGAAGCACTAAAAATTTTATAAATGTTGTATTCAAAAACATATTGCAGCATTACTTTTTTACTGGTGAAAAGTTGAAACCAACCAAGATGAGTATGCATGTAAAAAAAAACTGGATAAAATCATGAAAAAATATTTAAAAAGTTGACTTCCTATATTGTTAGATCATCGTTGCTGTTTTGTTGTTCTCTATTATACGTGATACTATCCAAATTCTTCTTTAAGCTTGTGTATCTATATCTGTATGAGAGAGAAGGAGAGAGAGCATATACATATGTGTATCCTTGACATCATTTTCTTTCTGCAAATCATACTCATTTCCCAAATAAATTCAAGGATGCCATTATTTATACATATGGTAACTAAAATTCAGTTCTAAAAATAAGCCCTGATATTTAAATGTTTATCTTTGTGAAGTTTTATTTTAAAATACCAGGCATCCCTGAAAATAGCAAAGTTTAGAACTGACCAAAATGATTAAGCAAGTTTAAATTTATTCCCATGATAGAAATTCAGCAAATATATCCTTAGAGTAATGGAATACACTTGACTCTCCTCCAGACTGATTGCATCTTCATTATGTAGCTATGCAATGTAAACACAGAGACCATAATGATATAAAATGTCCAAGCATTCCATAGCAACAGAGTCACTGTTATGTTGCATTTTTATAAAATCTTAAATTGTCATCACAATATGAATACATATGAAAGTTGAATAGAAAGGTAAAAATTACTAATAAAATGCAGTTGTGTCCTCTTACCAACAGATCATTACCATCAATAATAGTAAACTAATAGTAGAAACTTTCATAAAAATAATAAATTTTGTTTTCATTGACAGCTATTTCTAAGTAATAAGCCTTACTAAGATCCTGTGCAATTAGTCATGCCAGATTGGGCCATATGCTTTTTTGTAGCAATTGGCAAATTGAGAAATTGAACACAAGGTTTTGTATTTTCACTACTTAGTGGAACAGTTTTGTCATTCTTTAAATTTAGTTGGATATAAACAAATCCAACTTCATATTTCTACTGTTAAGACTCTCATGAAATATATATCATTAGAGTAAAACTAGAAGAAAAATATACAATCCTGTGCTCACTGGGCATTTGCTGCTTATGAACTTTAGTGAGGCATTATCTGCAACATAGTTATTTTAATAGTGAGAGTTTCTTTTTTTTAATACTGAGAGTTTTTTTTAAAAAAATATATTTTTGTAATAGAATACTACTGAATGGGTTTCAGTATATAGTTTTACTTTACTTTTGTACAAGTGCAAAGCATGCTTTGCACAGAGACCAGATTCTACTCAAAGTGCAAAATCCCCCATTAGATGCAGAGCATATAGATTGAGGTCAAATTATATCTGGATTCGGATTAAGAATAGATGACAGAGGTCCATAAATTGGCAACAGTTGTGTTTCCTTTGGATGATTTTGAGGCATGGTTAGACAATTGGAGCAAAATTATAAAGGAAACTTACACTCAACTAAGTCCACCTATGAAGTTTTTTACAAACTCTGAGAGCCAAAATTTTGAAAATTGTTCTAGAATGTCCTCTTTTTCTTTCTTTTAAAAAATGCTTATTTATTTTGAGAGAGAGAGAGAGAGAGAGAGAGAGAGAGAGAGAGAGAGAGAGAGATTGAGAATGGTAGGGGTTAGAGAAGGGGAGAAAGAGAATCCCAAGCAGGCTCTGCACTGTCCGGACAAGAGCCCGACATGGTGCTCCATCCCACAAACCATGAGATCTTGACTCAAACTGAAATCAAGTCTGATGCTTAACTGACTGAGCCTCCCAGATACCCCAGAATGTCCTATTTTTCTTATCTATTTAATGGAGAAATCAATACATAACCCAAAACGTTAAGAACTTGGATATTTTCTGAGTGCTTTATATACATTATCTCAGTTAGCCTTCTTAACAATCATGTGGATGGTGACTAAAACCCCAAGTGACACATAGGGAAACTGAAGCTTTGAGGCAACACATAACACACTCAAGGTCACTCTGCTGGGAAATGATAGCACCAGGGCTGGAACCCAGTTATACCTGACTCCAAAACCAGTGCTATGTGTGCTTACTTTGCTATACAGCAGAAGAATATGTATGTAGGAGTCTGGAAGTACAAAATTGCCCAACAATAGAATAATTCAAAAACTGTGTATCAAGATTTTAAAAACATGCCATTGTAACTTACGAATAATAAGTGACCTTTCATGAATCATGGCATGCCTGGTGCAAATCAGAAAGCCCATGTTGTTGAAGGAGTACAAGCCACAAGAGGCAGAAGGGATGAGCTAGACTGCATGTGGCAGATTAAAATGCAGCTACTGGTGGTGACTCTGTGTTGTAAATATCTCTGATGTAATGAAAGGAATTGATAGCTTGAAGGGTATTTACTACTGAGCAAAAGTTACTGCAGATTCCACTCAACTAAGTCCACCTAAGTCCACCAGACTGAGGGGATGATTTGCAAAGGAAAGGCCTCACAAGGCACTCAAATGACTCCAGTGGATATTTTCAGGACTTTGGCATCTTTATTTTCTCATAATAAGTCACTTTAATATACTCTCTGCTGGCCAAAAGAATTTCCAGACATTAAAAATGACTGATGTTTTTCAGTCATGATAAAAACTTTTTTTTGACATTTTTAAGGAAATGAGAGTTAATTGCAAACCTATTTTCTGCAAAAAAATTCACAATAAAATTCACTTAGTAAATTTAAATAACCAATATACCAGTAAATTTTTTTTCTATTTCCTACTGTTGATTGATGTAACATGTTCACTGAAGTGTTCAATAATTTTATAAAACATTGAAAGTTGTTTTTTTTTAATTTTTCAATATTTATTTATTTTTGAGAGACAGAGAGAGACAGAGCATGACCAAGGGAGGGGCAGAGATAGAGGGAAACACAGAATCCGAAGCAGGCCCCAGGCTCCAAGCTGTCAGCCCAGAGCCCAACGCAGGGCTCGAACCCACTTACCATGAGATCATGGCCTGAGCTGAAGTTAGATGCTCAACCGACTGAGCTACCCAGGCATCCCAACATTGAAAGTGTTTTAAAATAATTTATACATTATATACATATACATTTATAAATACGTATATTTAGGTTAAACTTGTTTTTTACCATAACTTATGTTCCAATATACCAAAAATTCCTTTCCATTTTTGGTATTATGATATCCAAACATAAATTTTATAAATCTAGAAGAGGTCAGGGTCTAGCGGTTTCAGAGAAATGACCTTCTCTCGTACCTGCTCTGTCATCAGTTGGTACCAGTACGTGTATGTAAGGTTCAGTTTTTTAACAATTTTTGCCCACCTGGAACAAAGTATGCAACAGAGAGCGTCACATAAGCAAGTCTGGGCTAGGCTAGATGGGCCACGGTTTGATTCATTTACTTTCCCTCCTGATCAGCTTTATAGAATGGAGACTGCTTACTCAGTAACACTTAGTAAGACCACTCACAGAAGGCTGCCTCATGGTGGTGGTTATAGTCAATTTAATATAGGAAGAAAATAGGCAAGAGATGAAAATAAATTTTGTGTTAGGGTAAGGACAACTGGTACCATATTTTTCTTTTCATAATGTTTTCTTTAATATTATTATTACATTTTTGCATGTAATTAAGATTCAGTCAATACACACGCACCCCCTACTCCTGGCATCACACTGTCACCTCCCCTATGAGGTCCCAGCACTATTTCATTCTGTGTGTGTTGTTAACTCTGATACACAGGATCTCTGCAAGCCGCATTCTCTCATGCTGACAACCAATTATGCTGCATTGGTCATATTCAAAGAGCCCCAGCGAGATGACCATGAATATCTCTTCCAGCTATTTAAAATTTCTAAGACCAATTCAAATTCATATTTCCTGGGAAAATTACACACCAATTGATATATATTTATTACACATTCTAAGCAAGACTTAAATAAATCTTATAGCTCATTCGCAGTATCACAGGCTATAAAATACTAGGTAGCCAACAGGAGACAAGGGCAAAGCCATAAGGCATTGGTGCATTGGACATTACCTTTCCATAGGATTCTGAGAATCAGAAATATGAGCCCTTCTTGAATAAGACAGGTCAAGTGGTTCACCATGAAGTGCAGGCCTGTTGTTGATAAATGTTGGACATTGCTGAGGAAAACAAAGAAAAATATGTTTGTAACACTGTGTTGGCAATAAGAGTAGCTGCTTTACATGGAGTTTGACTGCAAGCTAAATATGCTTCTGCTGGGTACATTATTTCATAAACATCACTTTTAATTTTCCACGTCTCTGAAGTAAGGATACTTCTCTTCATTTTGAAGATGAAGACACCAACTTGTAGACTAAGTAACCCATCCAAAGCCACATAGGTAATAAATGGCTCAGCCAGGATTTGTCGGAGTGCCACCTACTCCACAGTACTTATTATTTATTTATCACCATAAATTGCAACTTAAGGGTGATTTTCTTTAAGTAATTTTTTTATTCATTTAGGCAATATTTAGGCAAGCTTCTGTCTACTGGCCCTGGTGCTTCCAGTCCTGAAAAAAATCAGTTAAGCTCTAAAATAACAACTGCTATGATAAAGCATTTCATTGCTCACCACTTATCCCTGCCTCATTGTTTCTGTTATATTTAAGAAGAAAACTCAATTTGGGCTCCTGGGTGGATCAGTCAATTAAGTGTCTGACTCTTGATTTGGTCTCAGGTCATGATCCTGCAGTTCATGGGATTAAGCCCCACATAAGGCTCTGTGCTGATAGCACAGAGCTTGGGATTTTCTCTCTCCCTCTCCCTCTGCCCATCTCCCCTTCTCGTGCGCTCTCTCTCTTTCAAAATAAATAAACATTAAAAAAAGAAAACTCAATTAACAAACATGATCTAGAACTGTATTTAACTGTGCAAAAAAATGGAAAATCAGTATCTCAAAATAATACACACACAGTAGAAACACACTTCAGTTCCATGATGCACTGCTTCAAGTTACAATTCATTCTGTGATATTTTCATTTATTTATATAACAGCTAAATGTTTTATACTTTTGATTTAGTTTTGTGTTCTCCCCTTTGGAAACAAAGTGATACTTGTATTCAATGTGTGCATATTAGTGTTTGACATCCTTTGGTTTTCTTTGATGGAGAACATGGAAAAGATTTTATACCATAAAATGAAACAAACAAAGGATTTGGAGCTTCCATATGGAAGCTAGCCTTAACAAACCCAAATTACTGAAACTCCATGCCCTAAATATATACATTTATTCTTTAATGCCAAGTTGAGATAATTCGTTTTCTAATTCCATTCTTACCATTCCCATTTCTCACATCCATTCATTTCTTATGAAATTCTTTTCCTTTCTCCTATCTCATACTAATGGCCGTATTGGGAAAATCCCAACACATATTTTCTGTTCTTGTTTTTCATTTTATCATGTTTCTTTTTCCAAAATCCTGTATAATCTAAAATACTATGTTGCTTTAGCTTTCCAGAAGTTTACGAGCCTAAAGGCCCAAGAAGTGCCATGTAAGATCATGGAAAAAATACTTGCATGTAGAAATTTATGTGCTTTGCAAATCAATAATAGATATGAATTCAATGGTAAGAATTATCTTACTATTGCAGATATCTGGGGAATACGGGTCCTGTAGTTACTGCCTAGCTATTTCCCAATGGATTTTATGTAGAATAAGAATTCTCCGTTGCCCTGTCAAATCATATCACCTACACAGACTTTTTGGCAGTGAATGATATGTGAGCATGGCAGTATTAATAACTGGGAGAAAAACATTCTTGGTTCTCATTTAAGATGATAAAGCTATGCCATCAAACACGCTCTCTTCCTTCTCTGTCTTAATGACACCATAAAGCAGAGCACAGTTACATTTTAAGAAAAATATTAGAAAAATGTGAAAACTCAGATTTTCATAGTATTTAAGACTGAATGATTATTCAAAATACCAAAATTTTCAGTATTTTGTAAATAAGGACACACACCAAATTAAATCTATTTAGTAAAATTTTCTTCCAAGGGAGATATAATCCCTTTGTGATTATAAAAGCACAACATTACTGATGTCTTTGATAACACAGACCTAAATCAAATGAACACATACTCTGTTGCTTTAAATGGTAATATTTTCAATCCTTAAGCAATTAACAATAGTTCATTTAAAAAGAAGTGCCTTGAAGAGCTATGTTTAAGCATCTCCCTTTTTTCTCTTTCTTTCTTTTGAAAAAAGAGACG
This sequence comes from Panthera tigris, assembly GCF_018350195.1. Classification (NCBI taxonomy): domain Eukaryota; kingdom Metazoa; phylum Chordata; class Mammalia; order Carnivora; family Felidae; genus Panthera; species Panthera tigris. Next base: position 26,606,369 of record NC_056676.1, read on the forward strand.
TGCTTTGATAAACTGTATAAACATATTATGTGTTATTAAACCTTAAAATTATATGCTTGGCAGATAGCATATAGTTCTCTCTAGGGCTTTATTGCAGTCTGTGGAACTTATTAGTTATGATTTCATTGCCAGTGGCAAAACACAGAATGTTCTATAAATTAAAACATTTGGCTATGGCTATGGGAAATTCTCCATGATGAGCAGGGATTGGAGGTGGGGTGGGAAACAAATCTAACTGTTTTCATTCACAAAAGAAAAAAATTCAACGTGTACTGAATTTGTGCTTCAGGTTTGTTTATCTCAAGAACTGAACATTCTAAACAATGTGGGAATTGCAGTAATTTTAGAATCAGTGTGGATAAATTTACAAGTTAAATCACAATGTTTACAAAAGAATGTATAAAGCCATACACCTACTTATACCAGATGCTGGTAATCCAGATAGTGGGATATCAATTAAAAAGAATGATACCTTGGCCATTCTTCATGTTGACTCCATTGTGCCAAATACTATTACTTATTTGTTTCTTTCTTTATTTTTTTAGCACAGGAGTATATTGCTATTTCCTGCTATTTCCTATCACCATGTTGATGTTTACAATCTCTTGATATTTAATTCCATGTTTAATTAAATTATTTTATTAGAATTGACAAATATACATTCCACCATTGATCCTTGTAGAGAAAGCCAAATTGTCTTCTGACATAAATCATTTTTTGCCTGGTATTGTATAAGTTCATGACTTCATGTTCATCTGTATTACATTAATGTAAAATTCAACTCAGGCGCATATTTCTATCACTTTTAGATGTGTATATACTATTAATGTAACTTACAACTTTACCCAGGATACTAATGATCAAGATTAGGTAATTGCAAATAAATTATCAATGCATAAATTACAAGGACACATTCAAATGAATTACGATACCTAATTAGTTAAACTTGTCAAATAATTACAGAATAATCATGCTCTCAGCAACTGTTACAAACTGAAGAGGTTTGATTCAGTAGAACTTGTATAAATTGGCACTTGGGTAAGGCATCTGCAAGCTGTGGCAAACAGTTTTCAGTGCACAGGGCTAGAGGGCTAAACTTTGCAGTCGCTGTGACTGCATTCCTTTGGTCCTTCACAACCTGCAACCTTATCCTTTTTGTTTCTCCCTTTCCTTCCCACCCCCCTTCTCCTGTTTTTGTTTTTTGCTATCCTCAATTTTTATTAGAATTTCCAACATGGTATGTATAATCCATGCTGCTACACCAGTACACTCTGAATTTAAGGCGCCTGTATCTTTGGCTGTGGTTTTCATAAGCTTAGAAATATATGTGCACCTATTTTGTTTTTCAAATTCTATATTAAACACACAGAGTGTGTCTTTAATAAAATAATTGTCAATAGGTTGGCTTCAATTAGATTTTTCATTTTTCAGACTGTGAAAAATTACAAGTACTCGCTGGCTTCTTCACTTATTATAGAGTTAGTCTTCATGCAGTTCATACCCTCGGTGATCTCTTTCTGAACTAAAGCCATAAATATCCCTTTCGTAGCCTGAATTCACCTGCCAGAAACTATTTTAAAATTATGGTGTCTTATATGTGGGGAAATGCACACACCTACATATGCATTCCACCTAGTCTCAGCCTTTTTATAGATATAGGAGTCATGAAAATTAAGACAAAAGGAATGAGGATAATTGTACTTAGTTCATACATTGAGCTGCATTGTTTGAAATGTGCAAGTGGGCATGATAAAAATTCTCAATGTGTCTCATAGCTTGCTGTTTCTAAAGAGCTTGAAAATATATTTACCTTTCTAAGCTGGAAAAATGTGTATAGAAATTGCATCTACTTTATTTTATTCTATTTTTATATTTTATTTTATTTTATTTTACTTCTTTCACCAGTATATTGAAAACTTCAAGCAATATTCTTTGCATAAAGCTTTCCTAACCATGCATCAATTGTACAAAAAAGTCATTGATGTGGAATAATTTTATTTATTTTCTCAGAAGTATTTTGGTACTTTTGGGGAATTAGTAGATTTATAATAAATCTATGTGAATAAAAATATTGAAATGGGGCACCTGGGTGGCTCAGTTAGTTAAGTGTCCAACTCTTGATTTCAGCTCAGGTCATGATCTCCTAGTCCATGGGTTCAAGCCCATGTTGGGCTCTGAACTGACAGTGAGGAGCCTGCCTAGGATTCTTTCCCCCCCACCACCTCCCCCATGTGCTCTCTCTGTCTCAAAATAAATAAATAAACATTTTAAAAAATATTGAAATTAATGTGTGGGAAATGAGAGAGATGTGGAGGAAGCATAATGTGAACAGAGAGCAGTTGCATGGTTTCTCCCAATGGGTGCTTTGAGCATTACATTGTTCCCTTACACACAATATTAAAGCTCATTAGTTCTAACTTTCTAATATTATAGATAAGACAACTAAACTTCCGAGACATTGCATGATTCTTCCATTTCACTAGCTATCTATTACCTAACTAGTCATTTAGCTAATTGTGATTGCCATGCCTAGAAGGATCTCAGTGGTCTTTCATGCTGAGATCAGCCCAAGTATATATGGAACGATCATAGTAGAGTGGAAGACTATTAATTAAATGGAAGAACTTAGACTACTACTACCTTTATCATTTACTAGCATGCTTGTGCAATGCAAATACATATGCAAATACATTTGAGTTTAACTTATATACTGAAAAATGGATTCGCAAATCAAATCCACTTATTCAGTCATCATTTTCTACTTGGGCATTTCTCTGATGTAGCATGCAGTCACTCATTGACAAACACTGGGCAAAAACCATATGCCAAACAGTGGTAGATACAGGAAATGTAAGTTGAAAAAGATGACTTTCTGTCCTGAGTTTATTTCACTTGTGCTGTGTTCAAGTCCCAACTGTTTTAGCTAACTTTTCATGGTCATGGGTTATACTTGTAGCATAGTCAATGCCTTGTAATTGGATGAAGAAGGTATAGAATGAGCAGAGATTTGGGGCAGAAGTCAAGCTTGATTCCTGCTTTTTGCTTAAGCCTCACAGGTGATCCTTGACCAAATCCTCCCTGGCCCTGAATTCCCAATAAATCAGTCTCCTTTTCCTCCCAAGTTCTACCACCTAAAATAAGTACCACCGTTTTAATCAAGATACTCTGCAATAGCCTCCAGAGTATAATAGTCTATTCTTCACGTTCTGGCCCCTTACACCTCATTCAGCACAAAGAAGTCAGTAAACTTTCAAACAGACAAATAAGTCAGATTAGTGACAGGGACCTCTGGCCCCTCGGCAATGGCCTATGGGGCCACAGATGATCTGGCTGCTACCTAATTCTCCAAACTTATATTATACCACTTGAATTCAGTTCCACTGGCTTCCTTTTTATTGCTTGAACAGATCCAATTATTTTCTATTTTAAGTACCTATGAACTTGCACTTATCTCTGCTCGAATGCTGTTTTACTAACTCTGTGTGGCTAACTTCATATCTAGGGTTAATTTCTCAGTTCTATACTTAATTTTTGTCTCTTCAGAGGACCCTTTTTTTATCACACTTAATGTGGTCATTCTTCATTTTTTAGCAAACATTAATCTAGTGTCTGCTATGGACTGAATGTTTGTGTTTTCCCCCCAATATTCATATGGAGAAGCCTTAATGTGATGGTATTTAGAGGTGAGGTCTTTGAGAGGTAATTAGATCAGGAGGGTGAGCCCCCATGATGGAATTAGCAGCCTTATAAGTAAAGGGAGAGAGGTCATTCTTTCTGTCTCTCTTTCTCTGTCTTTCTCTTGGCCACATGAGCATACAGCGAGAAGGTGGCTGTATCCAAGCAGGTCCTCATCAGATACTGGATGTGCTGGCACCTTGATCTCCTACTTCCCAACCTCCAGAACTGTGAGAAATAAAGTTTTGTTGTTTAAGCCACCCAGTCTATGGTATTTTTGTTATAGCCCAAAGTGACTAACATGGTGTCCATGAACCTAGTCCTGGCCAGTAACTCTGTCACATCACTCAGCTATTTCTTACATAGTCTTAATTGTTACTTGTCTTTTTTATATATTTATTTACTTATTTATCATGTCAGCCCACAAAGTTTTAGCCTTCAAGAGGTAAAATTTTGTTGGTCTTACTCATAGAAATATCCCTAGGACTCATATCTGGCATACAATAAACATTCAACATATATATTTAATGAATGAATAATTTCACAATATTTTTTGAGAAATGTTTTGTGTCATTGATGGTAAGCACACATTTCTTTGCCATCAAGATTGAAAGAAAACAAATATGTCACATTTATTCATTCAGCAAGTACTTTTAAACACCAAATACATGTAAGGTACTGTCCTATGCTAGATACCAGGAATCTAGTTGTGAATAAAACATAAGGAATTGACATAAAGAAGAAGATAATTTAACGCTATACAAGTATACACTTAAATCAGAGACGATGCTAAATTTTATGTTTTTTGAACCCTGATTAAAAATACTATATTAAAAAAAGACATGCAGTCCCATAATTCTATTTGAGGTATGTTGTGAAGGAGAAGCACAGAAATCTATGAAAATGCATAGTAGGAGGAGAGATTGAGGAGAGTCCCATGAAGAGTAACCTTTAAATTGAAGACTAAAGGTTATATAGAGGTTGTCCAGGCACTGGTCAAAACTCATACTGTTCAAATGGAAACTGAGCAAGGCCACAGTAATGGTTGCAGAGATGGAAAGGTGAAGAATGGCCCAAGAGGAGCCCAAAGGAGTCATTAGTGATGAGATACTTTGGTGCTGCCATGGAGGGAACCCTGGGTCTCCTGGAATTATGCAAAAGCAGAGAATTCATTTTTAGGGCTAGAAAGATTTTCTGAAGGAAAACTTCCCTATGGTGAGTTGGAAAGGGTAAGCAGAATTGGAAAGGATAAGTGAGTGGGACAGTAAAGGAGGAGAGAGGTGTAAGCCTCTTTGAGTTTGTGCAATGCTTAGAGATAATTCTATTAGTAACAACGGATCCCTCTGGAGAGTCTTCTGTGTATACCTGGCTGCCTCCTTTTGTCATATGTTGTTGCATTAGGTCTAAATAGTTTTCTTCATTTTCCATTCTAAAAACACAATTACTTCACAAAGTAAAGGGGAAAAAAGTTTGTTTTGTTTCTTCTTTATTTGTTTTTAACATTTTATTTTATTTTTTTTCCTATGAGAGAGCAGAGAAAAAGACTTCTGTACACTGGTAATATGTTTTTTGAAGTCAAAGCATTAGTAAAAAGACTTTCGTAAAGACACTAAAAAACTAGAGAAGTTATCTCATACCACCCTTGTCAGTCCTTCTCCTCTTCCTTATTATTTGTAGACACACAGAAATGCCTTTCTTGAAAAAAAGTGCTGAAGGATGAATAGGAGTTATGTTGGAGGAAAGAATAGGAAAAGGAATTATTGGCAGAAACAATCAAATGAGCAAGTATTATGCTTGTTTAGAAAATTACTAGTAGATACTTTCTTTTTATAGTTGAATGAAAACTGCAGTGAAAGACGTGATGGACAGGAAATCATCAAATACAAGTACGGGTATTAGTCTCCTAGAGCTAAGACAAGCACCACAGACTGGGTGGTTTAAGCGACAGAAATTTATTGTCTCACAGCTCTGGAGGCTACTCGTCCAAACTCAAGGTACAGGCAGAGTTGGTTTCTTCTGAGGACTGTGATGGGAAGATATGTTCCAGACCTCTTTCCTAGGCTTGTAGATGACCGACTTTTTCCTGTGTCTCTTCATATTCTCTTCCCTCTGTCAATATCTTTGTCTCCAAATTTTCCATTTTTATAAGGACACCAGTCATATTAAATTGGACCCAAATTAATTGTCTCACTTTTCCTTGATTCCTTTTGTAAAGACCCTAGCCCTAAATAAGGTTATCTTCTGAGGGACTGCATACAAATTTGGGAGGAGAGGACACAATTCAATCCATAATAGTGTGTCAGACTGCTTTTGTGAACTGTAGAGAATTGAAAATAAACCAACCATTCACATTGCTAAATGTTTCACTGGATTATTACAAGGCCCAAAAGGGATTATATAGGAATACATGATTTCTGGAAAAAGTTGCATTCTTAGACACTCATATGACTGTGATTGTTAAAATGATTTTATAAGCCATTGATTGAGTAGAAAGGAATCTTTGGAATTCATATTCAAATTTCAAAAAAAAAATACAAAGAAACATATTAATAAAAGGCAGTAGAAAAGGGAAGATTCATATGTGAGTGCTATATGAGAGGAGACCAGGATTAGAAAGTAAAACATGCAAAGACACAGGTCTATTGTGGACGTTCTTTTTTTTTTTTTAATGTTTATTTATTTTTGAGAGAGAGACAGAGAGAGAGTGATTGGAGGAGGGGAAGAGAGAGAGGGAGACAGAGAATCCAAAGCAGGCTTCAGGTTCTGAGCTGTCAGCACAGAGCCCGATGGGGCTCAAACTCACGAACCGTGAGATCATGACCTGAGCTGAAGTTGGATGCTTAACCGACTGAGTCACCCAGGTGCCCCACATTTTTTTTAAGTTTATTTATTTATTTTGAGAGAGAGAAAGAGCATGCATACATGAGCAGAAGAGGAGCAGAAAAGAGAGGGAGAGAGAGAATCCCAAGTGGGCCTTAGCACTATCAGTGAGGAGCCTGACACAGGCTTGATCTCACAAACTGTGAAATTATGACCTGAGTTGAAATCAAGAGTCGGACACGTAACCAACTGAGGCACCCAGGTGCCCCACGTAGATGTTCTCAGATTTCAATATGATCAAAATGCTTTATACAGTGCCATATAATTCTACTTTTTGACTGAGCCAAATAGTGCTCAAAATCACATTTTAATTTTTTTCATTATGGTTGAATTTTAGAGTATTAGGTGAAGGTGCAAAATAGCTGAAAAGTACTTGATAAGGATGTTCAGTGTAATAAGATGAGAAGTGAGGGCCCTAACCATGGACCATGGAGGTATGCTTATAAATAAAAATATCTCTTGAAATTATCTCATGAAATGATTTCTCTTTAATTATCCTCATACCATAGTACATCAACTAAAAATTATCATTGACATCTTTTATGTTACTATTTTTTTCATATAAAATATACTACATTTAGGTATATAGTAAAATTTGGTCAAATTGTTTATAACTGTCAAGTAAAACTTGATGCTTCACGTTTTTGTCTTGAAGACACATATTGCTGTCATCTCACTTCAGTGAGTTTAGTCTTCGCCTCAGATTTCTTCCACACTACATCCCTTTTTTCTGTTTTCTTAAGCTGTCTAATGCAGACCACTGTCGACTGCAGCTCATGTTCATTTCTTAGTTTTCACTCTGCCCATGCTCTATTGGACAACAATTCATGGAACTATTATGTCTGATTATGAGAAACTGTATCCAGTTCTGTAGCATGCTTATAAAGGAAGCCATGGTTCTTAGAAAGTATGGCAGGGCCCATAAAAAAAAAAAAAAAGACACTTCACTGCATAGAGAAAAAATAAATTGTAAGCATTGGTTCACTTAACAGATATGTGTCCATCCCCTAAAGGCAATCACTTTATTTTAATTCTAATATTTTAATTCTTCTAAATTAAGTTTTTATAGGGTTGGGTTATTTATTTTTAACTTTTTTAATGTTTACTTTTACTTATTTTTGAGAGATGGAGAAACAGAGTGTGAGTGGGGGAGGGACAGAGAGAGGGGAAGATCCAGAATCCAAAGCAGGCTCCAGCCTTTGAGCTGTCAGCACAGAGCCCTACGTGGGGGCTCAAACCCTGAGATCATGACCTGAGCCTAAGTGAGTCACTTAACCGACTGAGACACCCAGGTGCCCCCATGTAGGGTTATTTTAAAATTGAACAACTTTAGATTTTAGCCAATTGGTCCCCTGAGAAGGTACAGGTTTAGCTTATTTTCACCAACTCCTTTCTTCTCCCACTGGGTCCCACACAGTGTTTGCAATTTTTCATCTCTCAGTTGGGAAACATTGTAATTTAAATAATACACACATACACAGTTGTTTCATATTTTCTTTAACCATTAACATTATCTTTCAATCCTCAACTTTGGAGTATCAAGATAATATCATCTCTCTCTCTCTCCCTCTTTGCTGAAGAAACTATATTTAACTATATTTGCATTTACTTTCACATTTTCAACGACTGTTTTGTTATTGTAACTGCTTTTATGCTTAGTCTGTAGGTACAGTCACATAGCTGAAAATCAATCTGTTTGCATTGTTATGACTACTTAACATTTCAAAGCCAGAGTATTGCAATTCATTTCCTTTGTTTCAGCATTTGTTTGTTTAATTGTTAAATTTCATATTAATTTACTAATTACCCTCTTCCCTTTTTTTTTTGCCTCCTCTCATTATTTTAGACATATTTTAGGACGTTTCTTTTATCATTCGCTGAGAAATGTGGATTGCAGATTTGAGTTGCATAGTGCTGGAAACAGGAGCAGTTAGGAGTCTGCTGCCCTGGAACAGCTGAAATATAAAGGGAGCTGCAATGACAATAGTGGCAGTAGATTCAGCTCAAATCCATCATTATTAGGAGTAAAATAGCTGGAAGCACATGCTCTCCATACAGTGTGTCAGTAGCATCGTTTTGCATAGAAAGCACTGCACAATATCATTATATTTTCTATCATGTAAGTCCTAAGATTACAGATAATAAAACCACTCCAGGTCATAGAGATTTCACAATTGACAACTGTGGTAAACACACGCACACACACACACACACACACACACACACACACACACACACACACTAATTCAAGACTTGTTGGTAGTGGTATGTCACATTTTTATTGTATTTTTAATAGCTGCACTAAAATTTTTATTAGTTTTTTAAATTAGATTATAGGGATAAAAAATCCCCGAATTATAATGAAGTGCTTTTAACAATATGTATCCTTAATAGACAATAATTAATTGGGAAATGTCCATGTTGGGGGGCTAGTGGTTAGTATTTGTAAAGGATGACCTTGACATGGTTTGCGAGGCCTCCAAAGCAATTACCGTAGAAACTGGGATGGAAAACAATGGCGAAAAGCAGACAGAACTGCTTGAATTAGTCCAAATCACAGACATTGCTCACCAGCATTAGATGACAGTTAACTTTTAATGAGGGACGACACAAGATAATTAAATCTTGACATACAATTATGAAAGAAAATATCAGGTAACAATCTTGCTGTGCAGTACAAAAGAAGAAAAGACGTTTTCTGAAAACTTTCCTGATGCTCTGTCATCTGAAACTATTCTTTATGAGTGCAGGGTGAAGGTCAAGGAGGTATCTCAACTCCATCAATCCTTTGGACAGTTACAAATGACCTTTCGCTTTCCATAAGACATTCAATATTCTGAATTGGAGGGATACATTTTTCTGTGTTTAGAAAATGGCAAAATTGAAACCTTTCCTATTGCAGGAGGCACACTTTTGTTGACTCTTTGGACAGCCTGGTCGTTCCCAAAGCTTGTTCAAGCTATGATCTCATTTGCATTAACTACCTAATCTAGAGAAAAGCATCATTTTTATATTGTGTATCAAAAATTGTTCCACTTGCTGAATAATTTTTGCTCAAGCTTTGAAAAAAACCAACACTGGTCTATCAGAGAATGATAATACCTCTTTTAAAATACTTGAGTGAGTTTTAACTTTAGAGAAGTAGTCCATGAATTTTGCATTTACATTACAAAGCTGATAAAAGAGATAGAAACAAGATTTTATTCTTGAATTGTTTTTCCTATTTGATATTCTTAGAAAAAATTTTTGAGCAACAATTAAAATACATTTAAAAAGTTTCAGTTCAGAACTAAGACTCCTCTTGCTCTAACGAATTCAGATTTTTAAAATACTTTTTCTAAGTTTTCCATATAAAAGGTCACAGTAATCAAGCTGTCATCAACTTTTGAAATATATAACAGTACAGTTACTGGCTAAAATTACATTTATAGGTACCTTAAGATAACACAAGACTTAAACTATACTTATGAATAAGTGCATTGTGACACATAATTACAAAGTTATAAGCGTTAAAAATGCATGTGACACCAGTTCAAAGAGTAAGGCATTTTATTTTTCACTTATTTACTTAATTGTTCCTTTAATATAGAAGAATTGGCTCTCTTGATGTGTTAGAGACTGTTCTAGGCACTGGGCATATAGCCAGGGAACAAGATAGCTAATCCTTGTCCTTCTGAAGATGCTATTGTGGAGAGATAAAGAAGTGTATAAGCAAATACTTAACTAATACCATTCCCAATACTGCTAAGTTCTTTGGAGAAAATAAAACAGAGAAATGGACAGCTAATATGAAATTGGAGCAGAGGAGTGCTTTTTACACAGTGTGGTCAGGGAATCTTTGAATAAGGTGTATAATCTTGCCTGTGAGGCTATTAGAATTGAGAAGCAAATATATGTCATTTAATGAGTAATTGATTGAGGTTTTGGTCACTGATTGCATTCTTCCCAAAGCCATTTCTCCAGCTGAACCATTCAGACCGATTTTTACCTGTTCTCATTATTTATTCTAAACAGAAAAGGTAGTTTTTGACCATGGGCTAATCTTATAGAAGATTACATTGCTTTATTTTTTGCAATATAACTGTAAATTATTTTTCATGGGATAACTTCCTATGTTTACTATGGAAGAAGTTAATATACAGAGAGAGGTTTTCATTTTCTAAATTCTATCTTTATGTTGTTTGTTGTTGTTGTAGTTTTTGTTTTTGCAAATTATAGAATTAAGGCTTATTTCTGAGGGGCAGGGGCCAATTTTTATTAGCCAATAAACTGATACAGAGAACTAAAGACAACCCAAAGAGAATTGACAAAGTAAAAATAAAAATAAAAAAAGTGATTGATGGCAGTTGATATTTTAAAAGGTTAAAAATAGTTTTGAAAATAACTTTACTCTAGGATAAATTGTGTTCAGTTGCACTCAGACTATAGTTGGTTTCATGTTATTTGACCCAAAGATTTTATAGAAATATGGATGCAGTTCTGTTACCTCTCTCATCTGACAGGAAACACTTAAGGTTTCAAGGACAAATTACATCTAGTTAAGAAAAATAAAAACCTTTAGGATTAAAACTTAGTTGTAGCAAGATCTATTTTTAATCAGAAAATATATTCTACCTTCTTTACTTCAGAATTTCACTTACAAAAATGATTTCCAGTCTACAAATAATGGTTTTGATTTTTGCACATTGTAAACTGAGATATAAAATATCCCATTGCCAAATCAGACTCACGTGATTCAGAGATCTTAGTCCATATCAAACTATCCTAATAAGTTCAAGGTTAAAAACCACAGGCCACAAGCAAACAGAAATGGTCTGGGATCTCTGATGCTTCTCCCCAGGTTCTATCTTGCTGCATCAGAATATACTCCAACCCAGATTATCCTGGGAGATTGTTATTTTTAAATTTTTCTAAATGTTTATTTATTTTTGAGAGAGACATTGTGTGAGAGGGGAAGGGGCAGAGAGAAAGGGAGACAGAACTCCAAGTGGGCTCCAGGCTTAGCGCTATCAACACAGAGCCCAGTGAGTGGCTCGAACTCTGGAACTGTGAATTCATGACCTGAGCCAAAGTCAGATGCTTAACCAACTGAGCCACCCAGGCACCCCTAACCTGTGAGATGTTTAATAATGCATACAGCCAGATCATTTCCTCGGAAAGATTCATTTTCATCATGAAATCCCTCCATTTTATACTTAGTCACATAGCTTATGTGACATTCTTTAGGGACCTATGCCAGTCCCTAGATTTGGGATTTGCAGATTTCAGGTTTGCTTACCATCAGCAATCCTAGCCAAACAGATATGTCCTGGTTTATAGACAAGGGTCCATAGATGGGAGTTCTCCTTTTAGCAAATAACAAATTTTCTTTTACCAAGACATCTATCATTTGCCTGTTTAGAAGAAGATTTGACTGTCAGATTCTTTCTATCCCTGGTCATTATCTTTACTTCCTCTTCAGCCTGGAAGAAAATGTAAAACAGAGCTTCCATTTAACCTTTTATTTCCCATAAGCAAACTACTATACTCATTCCAAATTGTTCAAGTTCATATACATTGGTGGAGGAACCACATTTAATGGGATAACAAGTATTTTCACCAGCAAGCATCTATGACAAGGTGACAGAAACTTTGTTTCCTTTTTTTGCTCATCAGGAGGAAACCCAGCTTCATCTCCAAATCATAAGGATCATAAGGATTGCCAATTAATCATCACAACAAAATCATTGACAAAATTCATAGAAACTATGGTTTCTTACTATTCCTATGTAATCATCATGAAATTAATGAAGGGTGATAGGAAGAAAATAATTTCACCAGTTAACATTTCTGTGTAGTTGAATAGAATCTAAGAGAGAGATTTCGTGTTGATTAAGGATCTAACTGCAGTCATACTGCCTGGATTAAAATCTGGCTTTGCCTTCTGTGTCATTTTGGAGAAGCTATTCATTCTTACTTACCTTCATTCCTTCTACTACAAAATGAGGATTATAATTTACGTTATTCATAATATCATTGTAAGAGTTAAATAATTTATATAAGACCTTTAGAAGTAGCTATTGTCAGAAATAGAAAAATAGTACAAGCAGTTTTCCTAGTTGTGATTGTCCTATAAGACTTGCATTATTCAGTTTCTTTATTTTAGCAGACAATTACGGAGATGCAATTATACTCAGCTGACTATTCTCATATCGTTTGCATGCTATTGTTTATGTTTCTTAAATTTGTTTTTTATGTGACTATCGTGCTAAAGTATAGTTCTCATTAACAATAATGGGTTAATAACTCTACTGTCATTAATTGAAATGTAATACTAATGGTGAAAATCCTAATATACATATCACACTTAAAATAATATTGTGGGCTTAAATAAGCACAGACTCCAGTAAAACTATGGATTGTGAATTTTTGTGATTATTTTACAATAAACATATGGACTATAATTATCCTCCACAAGTACCTGAAAGATCCTGGAAGCTCAAATCACAAATACAAAAGTAGTATCAAAATGCTCAAACTAATAATCTGTTTACACCAGGGTCCAGTGTGTTTTTCTCATAAAATGTTAATTAGTTTCACTTTCGTCTTCAAAGTATACTTCATACTTCCAAAGTATACTTCAAAGTACAGCTTCCTAGTAATTTGATTGAAGCATCCCAGAACACTTCCAAAATAATGCTTTCTTATATTAAATATAAGATGTTGTCCAAAAAGGTAAAGAAGAGAGCAAAGTAATAGCATCATTCAAAGTTGCATTCCTTGGAGCAACAAGACTTACTGTAATCCTGAGAAGTGACAAACACAGAGTATAAAATGTATTGGTTATTGACAAAAATCCCTCCACCAAGTAACATTGTTGCACAGTGCATAACACCGGTGGCGCAGATAGCAGAACAGAATTGCCTGTGGAGAGGATGTGGTGGCAGATCCCCCCCAGGGGTAGAACTCCGTTGACACTGACGTAAAGGTATGGATTTCTCTTAGCAATTTGCCAAAACATGTGAGAGAAAAAATAATACATGAGAGAAGGACACTTTTTTCTTTTTCAACTGAAAAGTCGTAGTCGAGGTCATGATCTAAGTGATAACTTTGGTAGAGGTGGAATAATTGTTAATATTCGTATTTAACTTTGGAGTCATGATGCTGACTGGGAAAGACACTGGAATCAGGTCAGTGGAGTGGTGATCACGGAAAACATCTGCCCCAATGAAATCTTTAAGTTGTCCGGCACATAGACTATTTGGAAGGTACCAAGAGAGCTTTTTAGTGTGGTTTTGAAATTAAAAGAAACAGTAAAATTAGTATATTAGAAATGGACTAAATTCCAGGTCCTGCTAACAAAAGAATGTTTTTTCAGCTTCCAGAGAGTTGAGGATTTTACTTTTCCATTCTGAAGTATCCATCTTGTGAAAATTCCTCACACTAGCATGTAAAATGGATAAAGCAGAAACATTTCCTTATGACACTGATATTGTCAGGAAATTCTATTTCTATAGTTCAGCCAAATGACATAGCTCAGTAATAAATACAGCATCTTAAAATGCCTGAATCTATCACTCTAGGATCAATATATTATGTTTTCAATGCTGACAATTGCATTTTAGCGTTTTATTTTATTTTTTAAAATTTTATCACATTTTAGCATTTTGAGGAGAGAAACAAGTAGTTTGATCAATAACAATTTAACTCCTCCAAAAAGTTAATTATATTTTTTAACGTCTGGAGGAAAGCCTGAACATATGTTATATTTATAGTATATACTTATACTTGATATGTATATATGGATGTGTATATATATATACATATATATATACATATCAAGTATGTATATATATATGTATATATATGTATAGTATGCATATATTAGGTGTGTAGTAATTTGTTAGTAGCAATTAACTATATATATAGGCATACATATCTATGTATATATCTATATGTATATATTATACATAGATATGTACTACATATATGCCCATATATACATATATGTATATTCTATATATATGTAAACTATATGATACTAACAAATTACTATACACATAGCCCCTGCCACATACACTTGTATCTCAGTTTTTGTTGATCAAGAGTCCAGGCAAATCTTAGCTGGGTTCTCTACTTAAATTCTCAAAAAGCTGTAATCAGCCAGCTGTGTTCCTATCTATAGGCTTAATGGGAAGAATCTGAGTATCAATTTATTCAGGCTGTTGATGAAATTTAGTTCCTTGTAGCTGGATGATTCAAGTTCTGGCTAAGTATAAAATGAACCAAGATGACTGCTTACACTTTTTAAAAATAATTTATACTGTTAGAACAGTTTTAGATTCACAAAAGAATTGAGAGGAAGGTACAGATGTCCATATACCCCTTGTCCCCACACATGAATATCTTTCCCCATTATCAACATTCCCCACCAGAATGGTACATTCATTATAATCGATAAACCCACATTGACACATTATAATCACCCAAAGTCAACAGTGTATATTAGAGTCCATTCAGTGAACCATGGATTCCATGGGTTTGGACAAATGTATAATGACGTGTCCATCATTATAGTATTATACAGAGTATTTTCACTGCTCTAAAAATTCTCAGGGCTTTTCCTATTCATCCTTCCCTCCTTTTGCCCCAAATCCTGGCAACCAGATTTTTTTTTATTGTCTTTATAGTTTTGCCTTTTCCAGAATATCATTTAGTTGCAATCATCGAGTATTTAGCCTTTTCAGATTGACTTCTTTCACTTAGTAACATGCATTTAAAGCTCCTCCACGTCTTCTTCTGGCTCGATGGTTCATTTCATTTGAGCTCTGGATAATATTCCATAGTCCGAGATTACCACCGTTTATTTAGCCGTTCACCTACTGAAGGATATCTTGGTTGCTTCTAAGTTTCAGCAGTTATAAATAAAGCTGCTTTGTGTAGGTTTTGTGTGGACATAAGTTTTCAACTAGTTTGGGTAAATAACCAGGAAAGTGATTGCTGGATCACATGGTAAGAGTATGTTCAGTTTTATAAGAAACCGTCAAACTGTCTTCCAAAGAAGCTGTATCATTTTGCATTCCCACCAACAATGGATGAGAATTGTTGTGCAGTAACAGAGAGATTGTTGCAGTAACAGCACATCTTTGGCAACATTTGGTATTGTCTGTGTTTCAGATTTTGGCCATTTTAATAGGGGTAGTAGTATCCAGTTGTTTTAATTTGCATTTCTCTGATGACATATGATGTGGAGAATCTTTTCACATGGTAATTTGTGATCTGTATATTTTCTTTGGTGAGGCGTATGTTAGGGTTTTGGCCCATTTTCTAATAGGATTATTTGTTTTCTTACTGTTGACTTTTAAGAGTTCTTTGTATATTTTGGATAAGTCTTTTATCAAATGTGTCTTTTGTAAATATTTCTCCCAATCGGTGACTTCTTTTCTCATTCTTTTGACATTGTCTTTCACAGAATAGAAGTTTTTAATTTTAATGAAGACCACCTTATCCATTATTTCTTTCATGAATTATGTATTTGGTAATTGCCATATACAGTGTTTTTTAGTATTGTATCTAAAAAGACATCACCTTTCCTGAGATCATCTAGGCTTTGTTATCATCCAGGACTTTTTACTTTTGTATTTTGCATTAAGTCTTTGGTCCATTTTAAGTTAATTTTTCTGAAGGGTTAAGTTCTGTGTCTGGATTTATTTTTTTGCATGTGGAGATTAGTCGTTCCAGCACCATTTGTTGAAAAGATTGTCTTGGGGTGCCTGGGTGGTTCAGTCAGTTGAACGTCCGACTTCGGCTCAGGTCATGATCTCACGGTTCGTGGGTTCTAGCCCTGCGTCGGGCTCTGTGCTGACAGCTTAGAGCGTGGAGCCTGCTTTGGATTCTGTGTCTCCCCTCTCTCTGTGCCCCTCCCCCGCTCATGCTCTGTCTCTCTCTGTCTCTCAAAAGTGAATAAAGATTAAAAAAAAAATCGTCTTTACTCCACTATATTGCCTTTGCTTCTTTATCAAAGATCAGTTTTCTCTATTTATGGGCATCTATTTCTTGGCTCTCATTTCTGTTCCATTGATCTATTTGTCTATTCTTTTACCAATACAATGCTGTCCTGATTCCTGTAGCTTTATAGTAAGTCTTGAAGTCAGGTAGCGTAAGTCGTCCATTTTTGTCCCCCCAGTGTTGTGCTGGCTATTCTGGATCTTTTGTCTCTCTATGTAAACTTTACAATCTAGTCTTTGATGTCTGCAAAATAACTTGCTGGGATTTTGACTGAGTTTGCATTGAATCTACAGATCAAGTTAGGAAGAATTGACATCTTTAAAATACTTAAGCTCTCTATCCAAGAACATGGAGTATCTCTCATTTGTTTACTTCTTTGATTTCATTCACCATAGTTTTGTAGTTTTCTGCATACAGATCTCTTTAGATTTATATCTAAGTATTTCATTTCAGGGGGTATAATGCAAAAACTATTGTGCTTTTTTTAAAAATTATTATTTTAATGTTTACTTAGTTTTTGAGAGAGAGACAGAGCATGAGCAGAAGGGCAGTGAAAGAGAGGGAGACACAGAGTCCAAAGCAGGTTCCAGGATCCGAGCTGTCAGCACAGAGCTCGATGTGGGGCTCAAACCCATGAACCGTGAGATCATGACCTGAGCTGAAGTCAGATGCTTAACTGACTGAGCCACCCAGGCACCCCTGTGCTTTTGATTTGAAGTTCCACGTGTTCATTATTTATTTTTAGGAAAGTACTGACTTTTGTCTACTAACCTCGTGTCTTGTAATCCTTCTATGATTACTTAATAGGTCTAGGAGGGCTTTTTTTTTTTTTTGGCTATTTTTTTCAGATTTTCTACATAAACTATCATGTCATCTGCAAGCAAAGACAGATAGATTTCTTCCTAGTACACATTAACCTTTAAAAGCTCAGGGAAATTCTGCTGTAATAAACAGAATTTATTACTTACTCATTATTATTTTTTTTAATGTTTATTTATTTTTGAGACAGAGAGAGACAGAGCATGAACAGGGGAGGGTCAGAGAGAGAGGGAGACACAGAATCCGAAGGAGGCTCCAGGCTCTGAGCTGTCAGCACAGAGCCCAATGCCGGGCTCAAACTCACAGACTGTGAGATCGTGACCTGAGCTGAAATCGGAAGCTCAACTAACTGAGCCGCCCAGGTGCCTCACTTACTCATTATTTTTTAAATAGAAATGACCACGTCACATTAATATCCCATAGGTACATTTTTCACCTTATCCACATGACTAAAAATTGATTTTACAAGTCTCTTAAATGTTTTCTTATCTTTAGTATTGCACCTTATGGTTTCTTCTTCCTCACTGATTAAGAAAGTACATTTTAATTTAATTTAATTAATTAATTTAATTTTACTTATTTTATTCAAGATTTTTTAAAAGTAATATCCACACCCAACATGGGGCTTGAACTCACAACCCTGAGACCAAGAGTCACATGCTCTACTGACTGAGCCAACCAGGTACCCCAAGAAAGCACTTATTTTAAAACTCAAACTCACATGTCCTATCACTCTCATTCTGAAGAACGTCAACAAATGTCAGCATCTTGAACAGAATGATGTCTAAAATTCTTAGCATGACATATGTAATCCTTCATGACCTATGTTATTCCACCTCTTCAGATTTTATTCTTTTTTCTGTTTCCCACCCAGTAAGTGGTAATGGTTAGCTTTCTTCTTTCTTCCCCTTTTTTCCTTTCTGAGCAGTCAAATACATTGCTCTGGGTGTGGGATCTACTGCTCTTCTTTGGTCTTTGTGCCTTTGTACCTGTATTCCTGAATCTCTCTAAATGTTGGTATATTACAAAGCTTCTGGGCCAGAACTTCTTAAGTTACTTACATTTAGAATACAAATGTTATACTCTTTAAAGCATATTATCTTTTCAAGATATCTCAACCATCACTGATATGAAGTCTCTGAGTATTCTTAGTTTATATTCAGGGTGATATAATCTATCCATGAAGATCTCCCCTAAAATTTTATCACCTTATCCCTTATTAAATGTAAGGAGTTGTTGATGGACATTAAGCTAGACTCAGTAGTAATAATAAAGCACACTAAGAATTTTTTTTCACTCAGCAGAGAATATTTAAGTGTATTTACAAAATATTCACAATACATGAAAAACAATAAATTCACATGTTGTCTATATGTAATTATAAACAGAATTATTTATTTTAGTAGCATCCTTTTTATATATTACATTTGATTTATACATCATTGAAAAGAATCATGTCTTACACACACATCACAGAAGTATAAAGTAAATTCTGGGGGAAACAAAAATTATTTTGCAAACTGATCTCTAGCTACACCTAATATAATCAAAAATGTGCTTTCTTATTCTCTGGACATTCCCTTTGGATACGAATGCCTGAGAGAATGCCTATTGCATAGTAGGCAATAAATAAATATGAATCAAATAAATAAATGAATGAATAATGAATGATTAAAGTTTTGAAAAATGTAATGTCTCAAACCTCCTTTTGAGGCTTGTATTCTCCACATCCTCAAAGACATAAATACAGCTTTTAGTGATTTTCAGCAAATTATGTCCTGATTAAATCTTCACTGATTTAGTTTCTGTTGATTGTAGTCTCTACATTTGAATTATTGCATGCATACAAACTTGGCCTATTTATTATGAAGAGGATTTGTATTAGAAGTTGTCAATTGAATCTTTATGAAAACTGTGTGTATCAGTGTCCCTGTTTCAAGTTTCTTCTTGAATGAATATTAATATCAGACTTGGTTAGACTCAGAGGCACCATTAGTAAATAAGTGGGAGTTCTTTTTTAAAAAGAAAATATATCACTGTGTTTTTTGTATAGGTCAGACAATGTGCTAATTACTTTGCCTACATAGCTTTTTAAATTCATACAACAACCATAGGAAGAAGAAAAATCTCTCTTCATGACTGCAAAGTGAGGCGTGGGGTTGTTAAATAAACAATATGTGTTTATAGGTTAATGGGTAACAGACAGGATTTGAACCCAGGGAATCTCTTTTTAGAAGCGATGCTTTAAAGTATTATGCCATGTTTCCTCCCTCAGAGAAGAGAGTTTGTATTATTCCAAAGTAAATATAGATCCTAGCATAGTATCTGACACAGATAAGGTGTTCAAATAATTTGTTGCAACAGGATGCTTAATCTAAGGTGAAGTCTGTTATAATAGCAAATACTAGGAACACAAACTCATTTTTCACAGTAGGAATGATGTAGAAATTCTGTACCAAATGACTTCAGATATTCTTTATAGCACCTTATAGATGTATAAGTTTCATCTAATTGAAAGAAAAAATGGAATGGGTTTATTATCATGAAACTTTTTTAGGCTAATGCCACCTAGATGGATTATGTGATATTCAAATTTAAATATTTGAAATATCCTTTTAAAAATAGATACTGCTATTATATGGGAAAGTAATGTAGATCTTTCACCCTGTAAAGGGTTTTTAAAGATATTGTGTGTGTGTTTGTGTGTGTGTGTGCGTGTGTCCTCTGAAGTGAGATATTCTGTTACCAGGTGTTTATTTTTGTAGTATGCTTTTTTCTTTTAATTTTTTAAAATTTCTTATTGAAGTAATAACATACACTATCATATTCGTTTCATGCATACAATATAATGATGCAACAGTTCTGTAAATTACTCCGCGTTCATCAGTATAAAAGCACTTTTAATCCCCTTTATCTCACTCACCCCTGCACCCATCTCCCCTCTGGCAACCACCAGTTTGTTCTTTGTATTTGAGTTTGTTTTTCCTTTGTCTCTTCTTTTCTTTGTTTGTTTGCTAATTTTTCTTCAGTTCTGAATATCAGTGAAATCATTATAGTATTTGTTTTTCTCTGACTCACTTATTTCACTTAGCATTCTACCTTTTGGCATGTTGTTGCAAATGGCAAGGTCTCATTCTTTGTTACAGCTGAGCAATATGCCTTTGTGTATATATCACCTCTTTATCCATACACCCATGGATGGACAAGGGTTGCCTCCATATCATGGATTGTATAATGCTGCAATAAACATACAGTTGCATATATATTTTTGAACTAGTGTTGACAAATTTATTTTTAATATTAAAATACTTGTCATTGCACATTTTATATAATCTATGTAACATGTACAGGATTCGAATTCTACACATCACCTATAAAATTTATATCAATCAGTGACCTCATTTAAAGCTAACAAAAAGCACTTAAAGGTAATCTAAACATTTTAATGCTCATTTTTACTCTATTTTACAAATTCAATAGACATCATAACAATCTTAATTTACATACTTCTTTCTGTCTAAAAATGGTATCTTCTTTTCAATGAAGTCTTCATTTTTATATTCTAATATTACTAGCATTTTCCCCACAAATATGTGAAGCTCTTACATTCTCTGTTTTACCTTCTTTCCACAGGTCCATTTCAAACTCAATTATTATAATTACAGACTACATTTTGAATGTTCTAATTCCCATTTAAAATATGCCTACAAAGACAATTACTCACTCTGCCCCAATTTCTTCTGGGACTTGGGATACCAATGTTTAGTCACCATAAATCTTCAAGTACAGCATTCATAAAATTTATTTTTTCAGTATATAAATATTTATATATTTATAAAGTAAATATATCCTTATTGAGGTATGCAAAGTTGTTCCAAATTTGTACATATTTCAAATATTTGTCCTGGGAATACCATATATCTTTTTAGATCACACAATTATTTTATGTGAAGGGCTAAAGACACTCAACTTTTAAATAAAGAAGAGGATATTAGACTTTGTTACTGATGTTACAAAGAACAACTTGTTCATAAAAGATAATTTGCTTACACACATTAAACAGCTACTACACTACAATTAATCTTGGAAGGTATTCATAAAAATAATTATTTAAAATGAAATTTAAAGTAAGCAGCTACTACTCCCTAATACCTGCTTTCTAACGTTCTTTTTCTTGACTTACATTTCCCTCTCTTTATCCTCATCATATTATATATGTTTATTTTTGAAGGTTAAGAGAAGATATAACTTTTATCTGTCTTAGGTCAACAGTTTCATCAGAAAGTAACCCAAGAGGTAAAAAATTACACATATTTCTATACGGAGCTATTTTTATTGGTAACAAAAGTATTTAAAACATGTAAAAACCATAGACACAAATAAAAAAGAATAAAGTACCAATACCTGTTATAACATGTGTGAACCTAATAAACACTATGCTGAGTGAAAGAAGTCAGTCATGAAAAAGCACATATTGTATGATTCCATTCATGTGAAATGTCTAAAAAAGGCAAGTCTACAGACACGATATAGAGATTATTTGTTTCCCAATGTTGACGGTGGTAATGGGATGTGGCTGTAAATGAGCACAAAGTTTCTTTTTAGGGTGATATATATGTCCTAAAATTAGATTGTGGTATAGTTGTAGGATTCTGTAAATATATTGAAATTCAGTGAACTGTACATTTAAAATGGATGAGTTGTGATATATTAGTTATATATCAATAAAAACCATATCAACCCCCCCCCACATCCCTCCAAAACCTTATAGAACAAAGGCACTAGTCAAAAAGACTAGTACTTGACAAATATCATTTTCTCTAAGCACAGGCCTTCTTGATTCATGCTTGATCATATTCTCAGCTGGAAATGGTGACATTGAAATTATAGGTGGAACACCTTGAAGCTATTGAGTAAAGAGATTGAATCTCAAAGGTTTTAAGGTGAAACACAATATTTAATACAGAAAGTTAACTACCTGATGTTCTTAGAAAGCACAAAACTATTTTAAAATGATTGCACTTTTCTCTTTCTTATTGATGAAAAAAATTTTTTAAATTCCATTGTCCTCAGCATCAATATGATACCTGTGTTTTCTTATCTGCGGCCTGCAGAGAGCTCAGGATATAAGGGTAAATAGATGGGCTGATAGTGCATGATACTGTACAAAGATTGCATTCTACTACTTAGTTTGTGAAAATTCATATCCTATTTTTCCCAGGGAGGTAAGTTAGTATAAACTTAATGAATTGGTGAATAGATGATGGAATGGACTAGTGAGTGACCAGTGAAGCATCTGAAGTTGTGAAAGTAGCTAAAATAATGTTTTTGAAAGACTTCTAATTTCTCAAACCAGGTGTCCCACGAATATAGAGTACTGGATCTGACTGTACGGTAATTCAATTCTATAGTGAGAAAATTGCTCACCAAAGTGGGATGAATTATCTCTTTCCGAAATGCAAAGGTTCCAGTGCACTAATGCACTGGAAGTGATTATTTACCAAACGTCATTCTGTTTCCTTTGAAGTTAATCCAATTCACATGGTTAAAATGTGTATATCTAGTGACTATTTACATTGGGTAATACCATCTTTTCATGTTAGATTTATATTTAAAATATTTGCGTTAGTGGATTTTTGTAGCTGCTGTTTTACAAGCATTGAACATATGCATAGTAAAAAATGAAAAATGTTAATAATTAGGTAAGCTTTATCTCTTAATACTTTTGAAATGAAATTTTACACCAGACTTTAAAAGTTAATAATTGCTATTCTGGCAGAAATAAAAGAAAGAAAAAACATAAAAATGAAAAAGATCTTCCATGGAAAATATCTGGTTACTTGTTCCTCCATAAAATTTGCTAGTTGGGAGTGTCAATTGTGTTAATGGAGAGACCAATTTTGAGCTGTAATCAGGATTAAGCCTCCATAAGACTCTTCATTTTTCTTTTCCATTTGATGACAATTTTCTGTAATTAATATCAGTCCTTTTTTACATACACCAATTGCCTTGATATTGCAAATAGAACATTGTGCTGTAGCTTTAAATAAGGAGTAAATTAAGAACAGATGAATTCTTAATAACAGTCTTCTCTTGCAAAATGTTCGTGATTATAAAACAATATGAGTAAATAATTATTGAGGATGTGAAAATGTACAGGAGAAAATTCATCTTAAAAACGTTTGATTTTCTGAAATTCCATTAATTTAAGTTCATCTGGGTCTGGTATTTGCATGGGAATGCCCAAGAATCTAAAAAGTGGATTACGGTATATAAGATTGAATATATATATTCATCTGTAAATATATATATGTACATCTTTTAATATTTGAAATAAGATTAACATAGACATTCATAATCAATTGAATTTTAATTTACAATGGGTTATTATTCATGAACGTGTAAAATTACCTCTATTTTGTACAAGTACAATGAACTACATAGTCAACTAATAGGAAATTTGGACGTTTTTGTTTTGTCACAGGAAGAAAAAACAATGAAACTTGTATAGCAAAATATTTCCTGTGGTTTTGCCCTACTAGAAAAAATTTTAAAATATATATTCACTCATATTCATTTCTTTTTCTCTTACTCATTACCAGTTTCTATTTCTGTATAATACACATATTTTTCTGTGTATTTAAAATAAAACTTTTTGGATCATTCATATTTTGAGAATTTGATTTGACAATTTTTACAGGCACAGAAGAATTGAAATATAAATTTTAAACTAAACAATTTTTTTTTATCTCAAATCAAATAATGATTCTAAAGTCTGGAAGTATCTGAATGATATTTCATGCTGAGAAACATAAATCTAGCCTTTAGTGAATAAATTGAATTAAAGTTATTAAAAAATTAATTATAACTAAAATAAAACAAAATAGTACAAACAGGAGGATGAAGTGATATAAATATGAAAATTATTATTTAATTCTAATTAACAGCCAGAATAGGAATATCCTGTCCCTCAATTTTCTTTCAGTAAAAAGGGGATAGTAACCATGATCATTGACCCAGTCAACTAAAAAAAGTTATAAATTAGGGTAATAACCTTGCAATTCAAACAAGTACTTCTTGGAACTACAGAACAGTTCATAACTACAGAATAAAATTCATAATGGGAGTGATAGTCTTCCAGAAAATTCAACTTTTCTTATTGTACGTTAATATGAAAAAAAATATTTCTTTTAGAAAAGAAAAAAAAGTCACTTTTATAAAATGAAGACTTCATCTAAAAACGAATCTTCCCTCCATATACACAGTAACTTCACTGCTTTTACACTTAAAATTTAATGATTCTTAAAACATTGCTTGTTATTTTCATTAAATAAGAATGATCACCATAGGAACAAAGGTGTGACCAGTTTATTTCACCAAGTTCCCAAATAAATGTTACTTTGTATAGTAACAAATCTTTAGACAGTGAACATTCATATGAGTACAAGTAAATCTTTTATTAACTGAAGTTATACAATCCTTTTGGAAATGACACTGATGATTCATTAGTCAAAAATCTTTCTTTATTTCGTTGTTTTTTTTTTTTTGTTTTGTTTTTTTTTAATTTGTTATGCTGTCATCTGGTCTTGAGCAAAACTTGCAAGGACTATACTGTAAAATTTTGCTTTACCAACATTTTGAAAACCCTGCCAGGTTTTTATTTAAAGTGATTGTAAGTTTTTGTTTTTAGAATTCCTGGGGGACTATAAAAGGAAAAAAAAATTCTAAACCTTTTAGGCTTATAAAAAGTTGAAAGTTATGCAGAACTTCTATTTAGGGCAGACTCAGTTGAACAGTTTCAGGTTACTGCATGAGTTTAGTGGAATAACAAAATATTGCTACTGCAGAAATAAGTTACTCTGTCACTTGGGACCACCAGGAGAATCTACTTACATTTGAAAGAATATCAAAGAAACAAAACCCAGAGTTGAAGCACAAACTGAACAAAAAAATAAATTGCTTCATGAAAAAGAAATAAATAGGTGAGAGGAAATAATTTAACTACCGTGTTTTTATAATAAATACATACATGAAATAAAATATTTGTACAAAGTTCACAAAATGTTTTTGTTTTTGTCAGTTCAAATAAAGCCTATTTTTAGTAGAGAAACACATAGTATGGAATAAGCTAAATACTGGGGTTGAATTCCAACACCTTTTAAAAAATTTGATGGTATTTAGGAAGCTTTTAAAAGCATCAAGTGTACTCATTATTAGATGCAAAGCTTTGTTGAATAAATGTTAAGTCTGCTGTATAAATCAAGTTTGAATAAAATGCTTGTACATTCAGTTATACATTACCCTTTAAAAATAATTTCAAAGCACAACATTTAAATTTTAAGGCTTTACATTTAAAGTTCTGAAGTAGAACCAAAGATCATAAAGGTCACATGTCCAACTTATTAATTTCTCAGTTTTTTAAAAATCAAAGTGCATTTCCAGTGACCATGAGCTTTATTACTGAGTGAATGCTATTTCAGTTTTGTGTACTGATACACTCATGTTTCATGAAAGAAATATTTACATTTCTATGTTTCGGTATTTATGGAGGAAGATTTCGGAGTTAAGGGCAAACATTTCAAAGGAAATTGGACTTAGTAAAGGTATTTGAGTTATCAGTCACATGCAGGCATGAATATTTTGTCTTACATTATTACTTCTCCTTCGAGATAGCATTTTGACATTTGCATTGTTTGGTAACCATATTTCCAATAATCATTTTAGAGATTAGTGCTAAATTTGACTAGTTTCAATATCTGTAAATAGTCCTTCTATTGGATGGATTTTCCATTCATTAGTTCTTTATTTTTTTTTTTTTTTACTACGCCAGTTGAGTAAGTGTATTAGTTTGCTAGGACTGTTGTAACAAAGTACCACAGACTGGGTGTCTTAAACAGAAATATATTGTCTTATACATCTGGAGGCTAGGAATTTGCGATCAAGGTGCTGGCAAGGTTGGTTCCTTCTGAGATCTGGAAAAGATGTGTTCCGAAGTTCTCCCAACTTTTGGTTATCTGCCGGCACTCTGGCATTCTTTGGTTTCTGTTGTGTTGCTTCAATCTCTGCCTCATCTTCACATGGTATTTTCCCTGTGTGTGTTTTTGTGTCCAAAGTTCCCTTTTTCATAAGGACAACAGTCATATAAGATTAGGGGTCTGCACTACTCTAGTGTGACCTTGTATTAACTAACTACATCTGTGATGATCTCATTTCCAAATAAGGCCACATTCTCAGGTCCTGGGGGTTAGGACTTCAACATATAAATTTTGAGGTGATGCAATTCATATTCACATATGATAAGTATACTAAAAACAACTATTTGTAGAGTAGTATGGGTAATACGTTTTCTAGTCCTTTCCCAAATGAGAATGATTTTTATTCTTTCACATACACACACTAAAAATTTTCTGGTTTTAAAATTTTTGAAGCATCCTTTGGACAAGAAAAAGTTGGGAATATATTCCCATAATGATCTGGTTTTGAAGTTAGACTGATTGTATTTCTTTTGTGGACCTTTTTTTTTTCTTCCCATACATTTGAAGACTTTTTTCTTTGCCATAGGTACTATTTTTTAAATAAATTATCTGCCAAATAATAAACCAACTTAATCTCCCAGATCTGATGGCATTAGTTAGGATGTTGGCTTTGATATTGAAACAGATAGCCATAGTTCACAAGAGTTTAAACATAGTTCACAAGTTATAAAAGTTTCCTACTATTTTATTTTATTTCATTTTATTACTTTACTTTGTTTATTCATGTAGAGTTCCTTTATTATTAAGGGTTTTCTCCATGAAGTCATGGGGGTCCCAGACTTAATCTACTTTTTTGCTAATCATCCTCAATACCTAGCTTCCATCTTTTGGTTTGAGATGATTATTCCAGTTTTTGTCATTTTATCCCCATTCCCTCAACAGAAAGAAAAAATAGAAAGACATGGTTATTTGTGTTAAGAGTACTGACTAGAAATTGTACAACTTCTGCTCACAGGCTATAGAACAGAAGTTAGACACATAACAACACTTAGCTGCAGGTAATCTTGAGAAATATAGTCTCCCTATGGGAAGCCATGTGCTCAATTAAATTTTTTTTTCTATTAATATAGAAGAAAAAGCATACATATTAGGGGCAAATAATAGGCTCTGCTACAGTGTATACTTTTCTTCTCTTAGATATCTATTTGCAACTTTTTTCTCATGCACTAAAAATGCTTGCCTCTCCCACAGGGAGTCAATCTCAATATCTTATCCAGTTACGGTATCCTGTTCAAAGTCCAAAATCTCTTGAAAATATGCAGACCAACCTATTAGGTGTGAATTTGGTTTATCACGGGCCAGCAACCTCTAAACTAAAAGAAAAATGATCTTTCTCCCTCTCACCCTTCCCGGCCATCTCCAACATGCAAACCCAATATGTAATAGAACAAGAACATATCAACAAGAAAACTCTCAGAGCTGTAGCAAAACGATGCCTATGAGGCGTCAGCTGCTCCATGCCATCCAGGGAGGCTGCCCTGGTGCAAAGTGCAGTTTCTCTGTTGGGGAGGTGGTGGGTTATTGACAAAGAGCAATGGTGTCCATCTTAATGAAGCTGATGTGCATCTTGTCCATGATGTCTATCATCTGCCAGATCTTCAGGAAGTCATTGAAAGGGACTCCCTCATACTCTTGATCCATCTCCATCTGCCTCATGCAGGTGCGAGCCACCTCCATCATTCCCCGTCTGTAATGGAGTGAACAGAGTCCTTTTCCTTGTGGCAATTGCTCAAGACTTCTTTGCCCACGTTTTCATATTCTTCCTGGGTGATGTGAACTTTGCTGACTGAGTCCTACGTGTGGAACAGAAACCTCACCTTTTCTTTCTGGCTCCATGGTGGTGTGGATGGGTCAGAAGTAGGACACGATGGGTCAGGAAGTGCTCAATGCTGGTCTTTTGGGCCAGGCAGATGGTCCCTTTGCCAAGGTTCCTGCTGTCAAAGGAGACATGTTGGCTTTTGGGTCACATCTGACTGAGTTCCAGGGCAGGGACTTTGTTGAAGTCCTGCTTACGAATTGTGGGCTAGTCTCCACTTAGCTGCTTAAACCTTCACTTAAGCAGCTGGATCTGGTCTGATGAGAAGCCTGTATTTCCCACAAGCTCACTCACTTCTTCAGATTCCCCCCATGGAGGGGGCCATGAGGAACACATTCCTTGTAGGGCCTGGGATGGCATTGGCTCTGCAGCAGATGGTCAGACCATGGGTCCAACATGGTGGAGACACCAAGGCCAGATCTGAGTTGCAAGTCAAGCAGTTTAGGCAAGAAAAATAAAGATTTTATACAACTCAGAAAAGAAAAAGTAAAACTGTCACTATTTGAGGATGACATGATATTATATATACAAAACCCTAAAGATTCCACCATATAACTAATAAAACTGTTAGAACTAATAGACAAACTCACTAAAGTTGTAGGATGCAAAATCAAAATAAAAATATGGTATGCTTCTATATACTAATAATGGATTATCAGAAAAAGGAATTAAAAAACAAAACTGTTTACAATTATGTTGTAAAGTATAAAAGACCTAGGAATAAGCTTAACCAAAGGAGGCAAAATACCTATACACTGAAAACTCTGAGACACTGATGGAAGACAATGAAGAAGACACAAATCAATGGAAAGATGTTCTATGCTAGTGGATTAGAGGAATTAATATTATTAAAATGTACTACTGTACATCTGTACTACTCAAAGCGATCTGCAGGTTCATTACAACCTGTCTCAGAATTCTAAGGGCATTTCTTTCATAGAAATAGAACGATAATCCTAAAAATTGTATGGACCACAAAAGACCCCAAAAGCCATAGCAATCTTGAGAAACTGAAGGCATCACACCTCTTGATTTCAAACTACACTAAGTGATCAAAACAGTATGGTGTTGGAATAAAAACAGACACAGAGATCAATGGAAAAGAATAGAAAGCCAAGAGATAAACCCACTCATGTATGGTCAATTAATTTATAGCAAAGGAGCCAAGAACACACAATGGTGAAAGGAAAGTCTCTTCAACAAATGGTGCCGGGAAAACTCAACAGCCATGTGCAAAACAATGAAATGGGATTACTATCTTATACTATGGACAAAATTACCTGTAAATGGATTAAAGACTTGAACAAAGACCTAAAACCATAAAACTTCTCAAGGAAACATAGATGGTAAGCTCCTTGAAATCAGTCTTAGCAATGATTTTTTAAATTCGATACCAAAAGAAGACTACACAAGCAAAAATAAACAACTGGAAGTGTACCAAACTGAAAGGATTCTGCATGGCAAAGGAAATCAACAAAATAAAAGGCAACCTAATGAAGGGAAGGAAATTTTTACAAATCATCTATCTGATAAAAGATTAATATTCAAAAAATATAAAGAACCCACTCAACTCAATAGCAAAAAAAGAAAAAACCCTAAACACTCTGTTTAAAAAATGGGCAGAGAATCTGAATAGACATTTTTCCAAAGAAGACATACAGACAGCTAACAGATACAGGAGAAGGTACTCAACCTCACTAATCATCAGGGAAATGTAAATCAAAAGCACAATGAAATACTATGTCACATTTGTTAAGATGGCTAATAACCCAAAGACAAGAAACAAGTGTTAGTGAGAATGTAGAGAAAAGGGAATCCTTGTGTGCTGTTGATAAGAATGTAAATTGGTGCAGTCACTATGAAAAACAGAATGGAGGTTCCTCAAGAAATTTAAAAATAGAAATATTATATGATCCAGCAATTCTGCTTCTGGTTTTTTATCCAAAGGAAATGAAAACACTAACTCAAAAAGATATATGCACCCATGTTCATTTCAACATTATTTACAATAGCCAAGATTTGGAAGCAACCTAAATGTTCACTGATGGATGAATGGATAAAGAAAATGTGAGGTGTATAATATATATTCACCCATAATAAAGAAAGAAATCTTGTCATTTGGGACAATATAGATGAAATGTGAGGGCATTATGCCAAGTGAAATAACTAAGACAAAGAAAAACAAATACCATACAATCTCGCATATATGTGTAACCTAAAAAAACAAAACAAAACAAAACAAATTAGAAAGAAAATCATAGATATAGAGAACAGATTGGTGGTTGCCAGAGGCAGAGTGTGGGAGGCAGGCAAAATGAGAGAAGGGAGTCAAAAAGTACAACTTTCCAGTTATAAAATCAGTAAGGCCTGTGGATGTAATGTACAGCATGGTGACTATAGTTAATAATACTGTGCTGTATATTTGAACGTTGCTAAGAGAAATAGATCTTAAAAGTTGTCATCATAAGAAAAAAGTGTTAAGGCTATGTAATGATGAATTTTAACAAGACATTGTGGTGATAATTTCACAATATGTACAAATATCAAATCATTGTGTTATACATCTAAAACTAATATGTTATATATCAAGTATATCTCAATAAAAATATTTGATATTGTGAAATGGGGCAATAAACAAACCCTAAAACTTCAGTAGCTTATTATCACATAAGTATTTTTCTCTCATGGAGAGTCAGATACATGTGTTCCTGGCCTAGGGCTTTCCTCCAGAGACAGAGACTTGTAGATACAAGTTCATTTCATCTTATGGGATGAAACACATAGTCTCCAAAGTCACTCTGGAACAATAACAAAAACCCAAAATCTTGCACTGAGAATACTGAAGAATGGGGAAATGTAATTCTCTTTTTAACATTGTGTTGTCAATATTTCTGCAAAATATTTCAGAAATGGGAGGTAAATTATGTAAAAGCTGAGATCCAGACATATGATAACTGTTCAATATAGGTAAATTCACCATTTTTCCTCAGAATATTAACCTGGATGATGTGACATATTGAGCCAGTCTCAATGCTGGCTGACCATATTTGTCAGGTTGAACACATTCAGTTGACAGTTGTCCACTAATTATGAACTAAATCAGGATCCCAAATTTATATGACATGGTATAGATAACATACTTTATGAAGGTGAAGAGATAAGTAGCCTATAATCACAAATATTGATCAGAAACTTATTTGATAATATTGCATAAGTGATAATATATTTTAAGTAAATATAAGAAATAAAAGCAGATTATCAATGGAGTAGAAAAGAATTCCTATGTTGAAACTTTGAAATAATTCACCCCTAAAAGGAAGATCTAAAAAACACTATTTTATAATTAGACTTCTACAAATTTTTATTTATAGATACTGTTCTCCCTTAGAATGGAAACCTCTATAGCTTTTTGTTTATAAATCATTTTGTTTCTACCATCTCTTTAATATTTTATGACAGCATGGTTAGGCCTCACCTCCTGAGAGAAGCAAAACAGTATAAAACCTAATAGCAAAGACTGTCTACCTGAATGGTCTCCTTCGCATCTAGGCTCTATCATGTCCTATTTTTGCAAACTTAGACATGATAGTCTCTTCATAAATGGGAATGGAGTGGCTATCCTGTCCCAACTAGTCCATTATCAATCATTCTCAGACCAGCTGATCAGTTTTGAACTACTCTTAAAGGGGTGAGCTGGAGACTAGGAGATGTTTCTTTTCTGTGTATGCGTGAAAGAATGGGCAATCATTTTTTTTAATTTTTTCTTAAGAAATATAGGACAGATGGAAGAAAGACTTCCTTTATTTATTTAGCATTTATTTATTTTTGAGAGACAGAGACCGAATGTGAGTGGGAGAGGGGCAGAGAGAGAGGAGACACAGAATCCAAAGCAGGCTCCAGGCTCTGAGCTGTTAGCACAGAGCCTGACTTGGGGCTCGAACCCACGGACCACAAAATCATGACCTGAGCCCAAGTCAGACACTTAACCGACTAAGCTACCTAGGTGTCCCAAGAATGGGTAATCTTATAAAAGCTTCAAGCAAATCCACAACAATCATCGTCCAAAGGCTGACTAGGAGACACTGGTTTGATAAATCACAAGGAGGAATGTCTCGCATTCACAATCTTTTTGGGATGAGTAGGAGTGGTGGGGACCCTCTGCCAGCCTCCTGAGGTCTGCCTGAAGATGGCTACTTAGCACTGGTTGGGGGCAAGAGCTGAGCTGTGACCACCAGCCATGTCTATGAGTTGGGGCCCTAAACCAGGCAACCATTGGCCACAGGGGCTGCTTAGTGCCCTCCTTGAGAGGGGCCACTGTTTGTCTTGGTCTGTCAGTGCCACGTTTGTGTCAGAGATGAAGAAGTGAGGCCTTCAGAGCTTTGTGATAGGGCCCTCCCCTAAAGTCTCTTCTTATTCCTTTGGGGCTGCATTAAAACAAAACAAAACAAAACAAAACAAAACAAAACAAAACAAAACAAAACAAAACAAAACACCTAAAAAGAGAATTACTCAAATTCACAAATTAGTACTCACATTTTAAAAACTATACTTGTTTCCCTTTGAATTGTAGGCCCTTATAAAAGAGGGTTAATTTTATTTATTTAGCTCTTAAAAATATTCAACTATCTGTTTAACCCCTAATCTTTGTGTGTCAGGTGCCATATTTTGCCATCTAAGATCATCTTTTGACAAAAATTGTTTTAATTTATTTATACATTTCTTATTTTTAGAATACCACATATTTTCAAGTAATCTTGATATACTCATCATATTATATATTTTTTAAATGTTTAAGACTCAGGTGTTGGGAGGTTTTTTGTTGTTTTTTGGGGGTTTTTTTGTATATTTTCTCTAATAGAAAAAAATATGTTGATAAAAAACTTCTTTCATTTACTTCTGAATTTTTATTGATCTTTTGTTTTTTTTTAAATGATAGGTGATATTTATGGAGGGCTTGCTATTTGTGGGAAATATTTTCAGCACTTGAATGAGTTGCTTTATTTTATTTTCATGACAATTAAAAAAATGTTTTTAATGTTTACTTACTTTTGAGAGAGAGAGAGCAAAAACGGGGGAGGGACACAGGGAGACACACACACACACACACACAGACACATGCGCGCGCGCACACACACACACACACACACACATGCGCGCGCGCACACACACACACACACACACACACACACACAGAATCTGAAGGAGGCTCCAGGCTCTGAGCTGTCAGCACAGAGCCTGACAAGGGGCTCAAAATCACAGACCACGAGATCATGACCTGAGCTGAAGTAAGATGCTTAAGCAACTGAGCCAGCCAGGTGCCCCTCATGACAGTTTTTTTCAGGTGAAATATCATTACCTTCTTTTGCTTGGGAGGTCCTAGGTCACACAGGACCCACACAGGATGAAACAAAGATCATACTACCTCAGATACTAAAGCCATGAAGCATCTATGCTTACTGTAAGCCTGCCCCCAGAAAAGAAAAGAAAAGAAAAGAAAAGAAAAGAAAAGAAAAGAAAAGAAAAGAAAAGAAAAGAAGAAAAGAAAAGAAAAGAAAAGAAAAGAAAAGAAAAGAAAAGAAAAGAAAAGAAAAGAAAAGAAAAGAAAAGAAAAAAGAAACAAGAGAAGACAAGAGAAAGAAGAGAAGAGAAAAACAGATAAATATTTCCTACCCCCATAGTACAGAATAAAGTGGCAGAGGGGTAGAATTGTGACAGTATAGTACCTTAGAGTTTAATTTTCTCATGGAACTCTAAGTTGCTCAAAAGAGCTGTCCAGCTGTATAAACCTGCACTTGAACTTTCCTCTGAGAAGCTCCCCTAAGTGCTCTGTTTACATGGCTGTTTGTGTCTGACCCTGAGCCTTCTTGTGGATCGGACATCCAAGAACTGTTGGAAAAATCAGGAGACACTGGGGATCATTTGATTGGTGCTGCTGCTAAGAAAGCCATTGCTACTAGAGGCCATTACCCCTGACATCAGCCCTAATGGTTGCTGCAGAAAGCCTCTGCAAGTCAATGACACAACAAGGCTAAGGCCAAAAATAAAACTGCCATGTATGTACGTGGCAGTTACTGTGGTGCTTATGATAATTCCCTTAGTTTCCTGTGTTCTCAAACTTTTAGGAAGGGATCTTGGTATTAGATGCTGAGATTTTAGTTTTAATAAATTTTGTTTTTCATTGTATTCTCATTTAAGTAACTTTCTCCATGATGCATTATGTAGGAGGTGGGGACATTCTGGATGAACAGAATAATGAGGGTTGGCAAATCATCAAATTGGGAAGCTTGCTTTTTAATTGTTTTACTTAAAAGTGAGACCAGGCCTACTACTAATTTCTTTTCTTTCTAAATTGATATATAGTATTGGTCCTTACAATGTTACAATATATCAGCAGCAGTTTATGAAAAGATGATGGAATTTCTCCTTCAGAATATTCCTGTCCTTTTATTTACTCATTTCACATGACATTCTCCATGTATTACTTTATTAGATGAACTTTGATCTGCTCCATAATGAAAAGCATTCCCTCCCATGGAATCTTGGTCAGATATATTGGGAAGAAGATTGAATCTCTCACTGCATACGGATTGGGAATTGGTCACAAGCATTTGAATCTTAAAAAAATGTAAAATAAATAGTGATTGTATTAACATTTCTTTTTTAAAATTTTTTTAAATGTTTATTTAGTTTTGAGAGAGAGAGAGAGAAACAACGTGAATATGGGAGGGGCAGAGAGAGAGGGAGACACAGAATCTGAAGCAGTTTCCAGGCTCTGAGCTGTCAGCACAGAGCCCAACTAAGGACTTGAACCCACAAACCACATGCAACATCATGACCTGAGTAGAAGTCAGATGCTCAACCGACTGAGCCACCCAGGCGCCCTTGGATTAACACTTCTTTATTCATTTGTTTATAAATAATACATTTATTGAACACTTACTCTGTATGGGGCATTTTGTTAGATGATGAACAGATGAAGAAATATTTGTGTTCTCAAAGAGCTTCCAGATTATTAGAAAAAGCATGATTAAAAAGTTTCAGATTAAGGAAATCAACATTAAAACATAAAACCTGTACTATACTAGATGGATACCTAAATGAAAGAACACTTAACTCTTTCCAAGAGAAGAAGGGTTAAAACAATAGTACAGAGAAGATACAATACAGTGTATAATTTAAAATGTCAACTTACAAGGTAGTTTAATTATGTGGGTTTATACTTTAGAATATGAGAAACATCATATTTGGTCTATGAACCAAAGACGATATCTGAAATTAAAGAGAATAAAAATAGTTTCAAAAATTGCTATTGTGACAATGTCTGAATCATGGTCCTAAATTTCATTAAGTAACAAAATGTGCTTAATTGAAGGGCCAATCATTGCAAGTTTATGAGTTTACATTTTAGACATTATAGAAAGCTGATTCATAGTGAGGAAAATGGGGGAAAACTTTACTGATGTTATTCCACAGGTCGTTGGTCTTTTATCAATTTTGTTAACATATCAACATTTATTCTTATTTTTCTTCTTTAAAGTTAATGCTTTTTAAATTCTTTTAGTTGTTTTAACATTTTATTTTTGCTATATTTATAGAATTTTTTTCAAATTTTAATTTAAATTCTAGTTAGTTAACATATAATGTAATATTGTTTTCAGGAGTAGAATTTAGTGATTCATCACTTGTATATAACACCCAGTACTCATCACAAGTGTCCTTCTTAATACTAATTACCTACTTAACCCATCTCCCAACCATCTCCCCTCTAGCACCCCTCAGTTTGTTCTCTATAGTTAAGAGTCAGCTTTATGGTTTGCCTTTCTTTTTTTTCATCCCCTATGTCCATCTGTTTTGTTTCTTAAATTCCACATATGAGTGAAATCATATGGTTTTTCTCTTTCTCTGACTGACTTATTTTGCTTACCATAACACATTCTAGCTCCATCCATGTCATTACAGATGGCAAAATTTCATTCTTTTTGGTGGCTGAGTAATATACCATTGTATATGTATATACCAAAACTTCTTTATCCATTCATTAGTCAAGGGACATTTGTGCTCTTTCTATAATTTGGCTATCATTAATAATGCTGCTATAAACATCAGGGTGCATGTATTCCTTCAAATCAGTATTTTTGTATTCTTTGGGCAAATACTTAGTAGTGCAATTGTTGGATTGTAAGGTGGTTCTATTTTTAACTGTTTGAGGAACCACCATACTGTTTTTCAGAGTAGCTAAACTAGTTTGCATTCCTACCAACAGTGTAAGAGGGCTCCCTTTCTCTGCATCCTGGCCAACATCTGTTGTCTCCTGTGTTGTTAATTTTAGCTATTCTGACAGGTGTGAAATAGTATCTCATCGTGGTTTTGATTTGTGTTTCCCCGACAATGAGTGATGTTAAGCGTCTTTACATGTATCTGTTGGCCACCTAGATGTCTTCTTTGGAAAAGTATCTATTCATGTCTTCTGCCCAGAAATTAACTGGATTATTTGTTTTTTGGGTGTTGAGTTTGAGAAGCTCTTTATAGATTTGGGATACTAACCCTTTATCAGATATGTCATTTGCAAATATCTTCTCCCATTCTGTAGGCTGCCTTTTAGTTTTGTTGATTCATCTTTCACTGTGCAGAAGTTATCTTGATGGAGTCTCAATAGTTCATTTTTGCTTTTGTTTCCCTTGCCTTTTTTTTTTTCCTTTTCACATCTTATTAGAGGTGTGTCTACTAAGGAATTGATATGACAGAGGTCAAAGTAGTTACTGCCTGTGTTCTCCTCAAGGATTTCGATGGCTTCCTGTCTCACATTTAGGTCTTTATCCATTCTGAATTTATTTTTGTGTGTAATGTAAGAAAAGAATTTTGAATATGTTAAAGTTATATTTATTTATCCTATTTTAATATTATAGAGATTCTTAACCATGTAGGTTGACATCATAAACAGTGTTGCAAGTTTCTAGACATTATTTATTTCCATAAAGTTTCTGTCTTTTCTGTATCTTTTTTCATTCTAAGATTCCAAATACATGTATGTTAGACATTTTCACTGGGACTCTAGCTTATTTTTTCACCTATTTTCCATCATTTTGCCCCTCTGTGCTTCTGTCCATTATTTTCTAGTCCACAAATATTTTCTTTGACTGTGTCTAATATGTTTTAAATCCCATCTATGGAATTGACTGTGATGCTCCTTTCAGCTTCTAAAATTTTGTCAAAATCACTTTGTTCACTGATAAAATAGATCCTGTTCTCTTTATATAAGTTTTCAATAAAAGTTTTATTAAAACTTAAGCCCTATTTGGGTGCCTGGGTCACTCAGTCGGTTAAGTGTCCGACTTCAACTCAGGTCATGATCATGTGGTTCATGGGTTCAAGCTCTGCACTGGGCTCTGTGCTGACAGCTCAGAGCCTGGAGCCTGCTTCAGATTCTGTGTTTCCCTTCTCTCTCTCTGTCCCACCCCTGCTCATGCTCTGTTTCTCTCTCTCAAAAATAAATAAACATTAAATATATATATATATATAACTTAAGCCCTATGATGATCTCTCATTTACTTATGAAAAAATGTTATTCATCACTGAAATAAATGACAGTATAAGGCTTTGAAATCATATTTTTATAGGTAACTTTGTAGATTGTGTTGTAATAATATAAGCAATATTTGTTAGTATTATTAGCATTTGTAAGCATTTCTAAACTTTCCAGGGTCATTATTACAATAGTCATAAATTTTATTTTTAACTTCCAAAGTTTCATTGGACATTGTTGAATAAATTTTGATGTCCTTTGTATTCTGTTTATATGTTTGGTACTTGATATGTAAATATTTTTAGTAAACTTATGTTGCCTGGTAGTATAATATTGGAAATTACAACTCTGTGTATTAAATTTGAAAGTCTAATAATGTACATAAGCAACATTTAATATTTTTAAAATACTAACTTGAATGGATATGTCTCATTTACTTTTAGAATCTCTTTCTTTATATTTGTGCTTATACATATACATGTGCATATATGCAGACACAATACCTATATAATGAAGATATATAATGTTAATAGTTAATGGGATCCCTAGAATAACTTTTTTCTTTCTATTCTCTTAGTAAGGAAAATTTTCCTATCATGTGACTTATGCACTATTGTTCTGATCCAACCTAACATGTTCCTACCATTTAATCCTATGTATTATTTCAACAAGTTTTCAACTTGAATAGTATGCTTGAAAAGTCAAAGTAAAAAGAAAGTAAAATTTAGTAAGAATTAATTTAAGATGTATTATTTTGCATCCCAATTCTCATTTCAATTCTATATAGTGATAGTAAGATAAATTTTAATTAAATTTGAAATCATATTCTCCTTCATTTACCATATCTGTGTAACAGTTCCACTTATTATTCTGACACATTTACTCTATAATGCTCCAGAAATTCAAGAATTCCTTCTGAAAGGAAATGCAGAATGGAACATGTTGTTAATTTAAAAAAAGAAAAATTCTGGAAAATAACTTTTTGTGCCTCACTATTTCTTAAATGCTATAGAAAAATAAGTCACTTCTCTTCCCACCATGAAGAGATTACAATATGATTATGGAAATAAGACTGAGAGTGACAACAAAGTCAAAAAACTAATCCCAATAGGATTAGAATCTAATCAGTTTCATTGTGTTGTAATTGTACTTCTATATTGGAAGAGCAAAATAGTAATACCAAGTCATGTATTATAAGTATTAAATATGTCTGTGAAGAAGTTGTGGGATTTAAACTTAGACCTTGCATTTTGAAAGACAGTGAGGAATTTATAAAGTGAATATGTAGAAATCATATAAATCACAAAGATAAGGCTTGGAGGGGACAGAAAGCAGAAGATAAAATAATCTAGTTTTCTCACAGGTTATAATCATTGATCATTTAATGATCAAGTAGCAAAATGATAAAAGTATCAATATGAGAATGACCATGTAAAGATATAAAATAAAATAGTTGAAAATAAATAAAATAATATAGTTGAAATCATCTAGTAGGCATTTCAAGCATTTACTAATATCTTGCTCACTTCTTCTTGGTACTTACAAGAAATGTTCTCTCCTTCCTAAGTTTATGGTCAAAGGGCTGTGAACAGAAAGGACTGCTGTCACTTCCAGGCTGACATATTGAATTCCCAATGCAGGCTCTTACATGCTCCCATTTTCCAGAGTGGACCCTGAAACATTTGTGTTGAGAGGTGAGTGCCACAGAAGCAGCCTGGGATTCTGAGCTGCTACACAGAAGAGCTGCTGGAGAAATGCCCAGATTGTAGGGCACTTTGAACAAGAAATAAACTTTTCTGTGACAAGTCACTGCCATGTTGTATTCTTTTATAAGGCAGCATAACCTAGTCTTTTCTGATTGACACAAATTAAGCAGTGGTTGGGGCATAAGTAGGAGAGGAAATCTACTGAGCCTGTCTGAAGATTTAGATAACTAAATATACTGCCAGAAATAATAGCCATAAAGAAAACTGCTAGTAAATGTATTAACATTCCAAATTATCAGGAAAACAACACAAACTTCCATAAAAGAAATAAATAATGCTTATGTTGTGAAAGATTAAAAGGAAGCAGTGGGAAAAAATAAATGACATAATTAACCAAGCACATATATCATTTAAATAAATGTAAATGGGCTTACTCGACCATTTAAAATAAAAGAGTCTCTATTAGTAGCAAGAACAAAACCTAATAATATATTACATATAAAATACACATATGATAAAATAACCCAGAAAAGCCAACATATAGAAAAGATATAGTCATTCCAGGAACAGGCAAATGAACAAAAACCAAAAGGTAGGGTAGTAATTTTAAATCAGAAAAACTTAAATTTAAGGAAAAAATAATTAAATGAAAAGAATAACAATATAATTTATAATGAAGATCAAAGAGAATATTTATTCACTAAGTAATATAGTCATAGAGCTAAATCATCAAGAAACCCAAGGAAAAAAGACAGAAACACGTTGTAACAGAAAAACTTAATATTTTTCTCTTATATGAAATTAGTTGATAAAACAAAAATAAACATGTAAACAATCTAATATGGTCAATATGTAGTATAATTTTTAAGTTTTTGTACACTGATAATAAAAAGTATTATTTTTAAAAATGCCAAAATTTGGTCATGCATAATATTATAAAATATTTAAATCAGCTTTGAAAAGGCAAATTAATGAGGCCTATACCCTTTGATTCAATTTAAGAAAACACAAATTATGTAAGCAAATTTGAAAAGTAATAATGTGCAAACCAAAAAACTGTGTGTGTGTATATATACATATATCTACATATATATATGTATATTAAATACCATAAAATTAATCCATTTCAAGTATACAATTCAATGCTTTTTAGTAAGAACTACCATAAATTAGTTTTAGAACATTTTTATAAACCCCAGAAAAGAT
The DNA here is from genome assembly GCF_018350195.1 of Panthera tigris. Taxonomy (NCBI): domain Eukaryota; kingdom Metazoa; phylum Chordata; class Mammalia; order Carnivora; family Felidae; genus Panthera; species Panthera tigris. Next base: position 26,647,016 of record NC_056676.1, read on the forward strand.
TCCTAATATCCATTTGTAATCCAAACTCATTCCCATCCTATTTCTATCTCCATGCCCAGGTATCCATGAATCTACTTTTTATCTCTCTAAAAATATCTTTGTTAGACGTTTTATATAAATGGGACCACACAACACATAACCTCTTATGTCTAGTTTCTTATACTTACAATGTTTTCTGAAGTTAATCCATGATGTGGTATGACTAGTAGTTGCTTCCTTTTTATTGCTGAGTGGTATTCTATTATATAGATATGCTACATTGCATCTATTTATTTACCAATTGATGGACATTTAGGTTGTTTTCACTTTCTGACTACTGTGAATAATGGTGCTGTGAATATTCACAAGCAAGTCTTTGTGTGGACTTATGATTTCATATATCCTAGGAATGCTGGGTCCTATAGTAATTTATGTTTAACTTTTTGAGAAACTGCTACACTGTTTCCAAAGTGACCGTACTATCTTACGTTCTCCCAGAAATGTATAAAATGTTTTCTCCCTCTACATTGTCACCCATGTTTGTTATTATAAGTTCTATTTCCTAAAGTATATCTAGTTAGTATGAAATAGTATCTCATTGGAGTTTTAATTTGCATTTCTCTACTTATCATCTTGTCATGTACTTACTAGTTCTGATGTGTGTTTTTGTTCAACACCACCAAGCAATTAATCCTGACATTATCTACCTGGAGATAGCATCAGATGCCATAGGTTAATGGTTCAGTCCTTCAAGACAGCCCCCTGCCCCCACTTCAGAGATAAAATGCAACTCCAGGTTGTCACCTTTGCTTCTGACCAAGCAGCTATAGATAGAACATTCCCACGATCCTTTCCTCAGGTTCTGTTAATTTTCTAGAGCCGCTCAGAGAACTCACAGAAACATTTTACTCACTATATTACTGGTTTATGAAAGGATATAACTTAGGAACATGGAAGAGATGGAAGAGACACATAGGGCAAGTTACAGAAAAAAGGTTGAAAGATAACTTCGGCTGCCTCCATTCTTACCTCAAACTTTCTAGGTGGGTTCTTCTTTCCAGCTTGTCTTTTGGCTCAGGTGGAAGACCCTGAGGACAAAGCATCCCCTGAGGGGAACCAAAACTACCCCTTCAAGCAATAAGGACTTCCCTGAGCCAGCAAGATCTGCCCTTGACTGACCACCACTGTGATTGATTGATTTCACCTTTACTATCTGTACATCCGCACCCACCTGTGCCCCACATTTTCCTTATATAAACTTGGTAGTATATTCAGCATTTTGGAGACAGTCTTTGAAGATGGTAGTCTGCTGTCTTCCTAGTGTTGGCCTCACTGAAATAAATTGCATTCTTGTTTTACAACCAGTCATTCCTCTGCGTTTGGATTTCATCAGTGCTGAGTGGTTAAATATGGTCTGTTAGGGACCCCTGCAACCAGGTGCTCCTGTACTCTGGCTACGGGGTGAGGAGCTTCTATGTTCTCTGGGTGCCCTGCTCTCTCCACATCCCTACATATTAACCAACCTGGAAGCTCTCACACCTCATTCTTTTGGGTTTTTATAGCAGCTTCATTACATACTCAAGGCTGATTAAATTTATTGAACTCAATTTCCAACCCCTCTCTTCTCCTGGGAGGTGGGTGTGGGGGATGGGCCTGAAAGTCCAACCCACTAATCACATGGTTGGTTCCCCAGGCAACCAATCTCCATTCTCAGGTTACCTACTGGCTTTCCAAAAGTCACCTAATTAACATAACAAAAGACACTTTTATTGCTCTCCTCACTTAGGAAATACCAAGGATTTCAGGAGCTCTGTGCCAGAAACTGGGAGTAAAAACAAACATATATTTCTTATTATAAATCACAATATTACATTACCTAATAAGGTATCTTCTTTGGAGAAGTGTTTGTGAATATTTTTGCTTATTTTGATATTATATATATATATATATATATATATATATATATGATATATTATAAAATATGTCATATTTACTATATATCATATATACAAATAGTATGTGTAACAATCATGAGTGCATGTGTATGTGTAAATAGCACATGGGAAACAATTAAAATCTCCCTCTCTAAACTTACAAACCTTTTTAGGAAGAAAATTCATAGTCTAAGATATTCATATTAATTGAAAGAAGAGTGAAAATAGGTGAGGTAATTATCCAACTCAATAAATTTGAAATTACAAAATTAACATAGGAAAAACTGAAAATAAACAATATATGCGTACTGAAATAAATAAATGATAAATAAATTAGTAGACCTTATAAACTGAGATCTATTTTGGGGGAAAACAACTAGACAATAATATTTATAAATTATTTTTTAAGCTAAACAAGTGAAAATCAGTATCACACAAATACGTGTATACACACTGATAACAGAAATAATCACAGATACAGATGTGAGGAGTAAGGGAGATGATTAATCTTCAGAAATACCGAATAAAAGCTGTGCTAATTAACAACAGGTTTACAACCGATTGGAAATATGTACTATGTACACCCCCCCCACACACACACACACAATGGATTCCCAAACCCTTAGCCATTTCACTTTCTGGTTCTTCTTCTCTTCTCCATTTTGTGGGCTTATTTTTGTGGGCTTTGCAATGAGCATGCTCCAAAGAGCAGGGAAGAGGGACTGAAAGTGTCTGAGTCACCTCAGGGAATGTATATTTGTTCCGATCAGACTACTTTTTGCCTTACACCTCTGTAGTACTCAGCCAATGATGAACCAGGGGAAGGACTTACATGCAAGGAGATCAACTGTTTGCTGTGGCTGCCCCAAGTGTGCCTGTCCATCAGACACCTGTTATTGCAACAACATTGATTAAAGCCTCGCTTCACTGTTCTCCGAGTCTCCGTGTCCCTCCTTTGGGTCAATGGACTTATTTCTCACAGTAAGTCATGTGAGGCTAATTTTCTCCATTCTATGCCTGAGTGACAGGTATTTTTTTTTTCTAGGAAAATATAAACTGCCTTTATGATAGGGAAAAAATAGGATAAAATAGGCAGAGGGGAAAGATTAGGACTTGAAGTCCCAAGGTGGGGAAAAACAGACATTTTGGAACAATCCTGGGAGTGTCTGACCATAGCAAACCCCTTGAAGCATAAGGTTCTTCTTAAGAATGTAACAGACACCACCTACTCTGTCTCAGGTTTCCCTCAGGAATTGGACAAAAGACCTAACTGAAAATAAGTAGTAGACCATAAAATGTATGACCCACAAGCAATGATATGGCCATAGACCACCCCTCATATAATGGAATTGAGCCAATCAAGAATGGACAACCCAGCTAGAGCTATTCAGCTAATAAGGGTAGGACCTGAGAAAAAACAAGGGGGGAAGGGAAGGGAGGGATGACCAAACTTTATAAAACAAGGTTCTTTGCCTATAGTCACAGGCATTCACTTTCAAATGTCTCCCCTCTATAAAGAGAACTTTCATACTATTCTTCCTTTCTGATCTTATACTTTAATAGACTTTGCCTGCTGCTCAATTTGTGTCCACCTCTTGAGTCTTCAAAGCAGCTAGACAATGAACCCGGGGTACTGAAGTAAAAAATCTTGTAACACCACCACCAATCACAGAACAGATAGATAATGAGTCGTCAGAGGAATAGATTTGTCAAACAGCTATGCAAAAACTGGACTGTTTTCTAGAGCAATTCGTTAAGAAACCGTTGATTTCAAAGCTATTTAAAATTCTCTGGAGCATAGAAAAAAGAAGAGAATTTCCAAATTTTTTATGAAGGTGACCAAATATTAACACCAAACAGTGATAAAAAGTGCACTCCATTTGCTACATAGTCCCCCACTAGCCCCAAATAAATGAATAAATAAATAAATAAATAGTAAATAAAATAACTCTAGACCAATTTCACCCATGAATATGAACTTAGAAACACATTAAATAAAATTTAGCAAACATAATTCAGAAGCATATTAATCAAGACTGAGTTTAATTCCATATATTCACCTGTCCTGCTATCTCTCTGAACCTGACTGTTCAAGTACCAACATCTACAGCATTTTGGCATTTAAATACTCTTTATTGATATTTGATGTTCATTCACTGGTCGTCATGAACTGTTCAAAACACCAGGTGACTCTTAGGTGCCTTGAATCACTATTAGTCTTCACTATTAGACTTCATGGTGAATGGCTTATTCTTTTAAGAAGTCTCGGGACTGTCCAGTGCTATATTCTCCATTGTGCTCTGTATTACAGTTCATCTCAGCTTTGTTTTGTATTTGTGAGTGATAACAGACATTTTCCTGGACCAGAAACAATTGTTAGGTCCTTCATTTCCACAATATATATTTATTTTTGCATATAATTTATTTAACCAATTAGATATAAAGTGGTAGCTTTGCATTAAAAATGAACTCAAAACACCAATATAATATTTAAATGTAACATTTTCCAAATTTTAAGAATAAACAGACAAAAAAATTTGATTCAGTTAGTGGTCATATCCTGACTAGGATATATTAAAACTAGTACCTCTAGAGTAGAAAACTACCAATCTTCATCTCTCTTACCTTAACCTATAGCTAATGTTCATGTATCTCTCTTTCTATAGGGCTATTACCTAACTATTTCCTTGAATTTCCTTAAAATTCTACTTTTACATAAGAGTTGAAAAGCCTTTCAGGATAAGCTATACATTCAGATTCCTTTCACAGGGCAATCAATAGCATCTGATTATCATATGAATGGAGGTCAATGCCTGTCCTGATTGGGAGAAAAATACCACAGCATCAGTACCAATAGTTGATGGTGTAATAAGAGGATAATGCATGGCTTTTATATGCATTTTCTGTTCTTATTAAAAAAAGACTAGAATCTAGTTCTTACTAAAAAAAGACTAGAATAGGTGCTGCTGAAGGGCACTAAAAATACGGGGGTTCTCTCTGGCCTTGCCTGTGACTAGCATAAAGAGGCCTAGAGATCATGGTAGCCAAGGTGTTGGGAAAGCACTTCATTAAAGATGGGCTTCCTAGAGAGAGGAAGGAACACTGTGGCTTTAGAGCAGTGAAGAAGCAAGTCCAGACTTACAGGAAATCACATACCTCAAGTCTGGAACAGTCAAACCAGCTTGAGGCCATCTATCACCATAGCAGCTAGTGCCTACAGGAGCTGTTTGAACCCTAGATTCCTGGAGAGAGTACAATACCAGAGTGACTACATCACAGAGCTTCTGACCCTGAGATCCAATAAGTAGATGTTCATAAAGCAAGGATCAAGAGCTTTGGTTCTCCCTGGGCATTTGGCTCTGAGGGTGAACAGGCATTCATTAGAGAGATAAGGTTCAAGTTTGAGAGATAGGTCTTAAGTATTAGCCAGAGCCTATCTGAGGCCTCCTAAAGCAAAACAGCAGGCCCCCCACCACAGTGGAGAGGGCTCAGAAGGCACAGCTGTGGCAGTCATAGAAGGCTAGGACCAAGGAAGAAAATTATTATAAATCTTAGTGACTCCAAGAAAAAAAAATATATACTAGGTGAGAAGGTGTTAAACACTCATTCTTCCTAATCCTAAATATGCAATTTACCTGTTTTTTGACCTATTTGAGTAATATTTCATTTCTAGTATCTCTAAAGAATTAACATGCAAATTTTAAAGTTTGTATTTTGAAAAACTTGAGTGTTAGAAAGGATTGTAGAAATAATATATTCCATCACATATCCATAAAAACCATTTCTAAATGAGAAATGTGACACTTTGGGAGATTTTCTTACTTGCCTACAGTCATGAGAGGTAATGAAAGAATTAATACTCACATTGCTGATTCCTAGCACAAACTTAGTCTCATTATTATGCAGTATAAAATCCTTCTGCTACTAAAGAGTTAATTTGCTAAATAAAATTTCTAGTTTATTTCCCTTTGTAAAAACATTAACAACTAATGGTTTGTCAATTTAAACCGGCCAAAACACACATTCTTTAAAAAATAAAAAGCTGCTTATGGATATTCTAGCTGCCCATAGATACTGACAACTCCTATATGATTATATAAAATATATACAATGCCACCATATATGTATTGGTGATCTATCTATCTATCTATATCTACCTAAATGGATAGAAAGATATGCAGATAGATATCTATATATGTAACTTCATATGTGAACATACATGTATATAGAGAGAGTTAGCAAATAACTATTCCTTGAGGATATAATTCATGGATATATAGTTAGCCCTTTTTTCCCTGTTGCTCCTTAGCTATAGCTACCTCTACTTACTAGTTCAGCAGTTCCAAACCCATTCAGAAAGATGTCACTGGAAGTGACATCAAACACTGCTTGGTGTAAAGCTTTGGATCTAAAAGTCTCAGGGTATCTTTAATGTCTACAATGAAAATCTTGATCCCTGCCTGCTTATGTGTCAAACCATTCATATTATTAAATAAATCAACTTTTATAAGAAATATATGTATAGATAAATAGATAGGGAGTGAAATCCTTTTCTAGGAACATGAGAAAGGGAATGCCATTTGATTCTTTATAGGAGGTGAGAATTGTCACAGAGCGTACAAAATTTGCAATCCTACAATTGACAAAGACATGATGAGGGGTCATATCCCCTCACTCAGCATAGTAGTTGAGAAAATGGCAACTCTACTTTCCACACTGCTTTTCTGACACAGCCTACTTTAATTATTATAATAGAAGCAACTTGGAAAATATAAGACTGGTAAGTTAAATTATTTCCTTATACATATCAGTGAGAAGTTGACCAATTTGAAAGTTTGTCTCAACTACTTAGCAACCTATTTTTCCTACTTATTGGCATGACATTCTTTTCATTTTTATTTTATTTTGAGAGCACTTAAGATCTTAGCACAATTTTCTTTTGATGTATAAATTCATTGTTTAATTATATTATTTATTTTTATATTTCAGTTTTTTTGTTTTATTAATTCTTTTTCCCCCATAGGCTTTGGAACAACACAGTGCTTGGCATATAATGTATAAAGTAAGACACATATGTATTGAGTAAAAAAAATATATAATTATTAAAGTACATTACATAATGAATGTGAAATTAAGCAAGTTAGAAATGAAGCAAGTTTTTCTTTTTTTTTTAACTCATTTCCTTTTTAGAAATCATTGTGTTATGTAGGCCTTATCTAGAATCAGAAATCTGGGGCTAGGTCACAATAAAACCACTTTCTTTGGTTCTTAATTCTACAATTTCACTAAGTTTCCTAATGGGAAAATATAATAATAAAACAACAAAGGAATGTATTAAAATAATAATTTTAAGAAACTTCCAGTTTGGGCTGAAATAAAATAACATCTTCTCTAGTCCTCCCCCTCCACCCCCGCCGCCCCGAGAACCTAAAAACTTGAACATAATGTAACAAGTAAAAACAGGAAGCCTGTATATGGAAAGAAAAAGATGGACTGACTGAGGACCATGGGATTGAGGAATGAAAAGACAGTGAGCTCCCTGGTGGTTCTTTTTGTCTTGCCAAATAGCCAGGATGAGGCACCAGAGCTTTCAACCTGGAACCACCAAAACATCCAGGCAAAAAAGGACCTAACAAAAGCCTGCTCCATCTAGCCAAAGGAGAAGGAAATGAGTAGCCAGGTAGATTGGTCAACTTGTTGACAATATCTGCTTTGCTCCATCTAAGTACCAATGGAAAAACTCTCCCCTCTGGTCCCCTGGCATCAGGGGGATTGAACACAGACCCAAATTTCTACCCCTGCCCTTTGGCATAAACAGGTACTTCTGTGATTACCCCACCAGATTGTTCTTGGTCAGTCCAAGCAAAGAGCTGAACTTTCACCCACAAGGCAGCAACAAGGAAGAATCAGACAGTGCAAGTTGGTGCCAATCAGCATCCTGTTTCTTTATCTCTCCCAGTGTCAGTGAGGCCCAGAGGCACAACACTCCACCTGCACTCTCCTCCACCCTATCAGCAACGAGCCAGTATGAGGGGGTATGATGTAGTGCTAGTGGCACTCTGTTTTCCCCGATAGGGTAGTATTTGTGGGGATCACAAGGGAGCCGAGTTTCTGTGCCCATTCAACGGCAACAAGGTAATGCAATACTATGTTCTGTTTTTTCAGGGAATGGGTCAGTGGAGCCCAGTAGGAAGATGAACATCCATGTATGGGTTCATCACACCCAGACCTGTGTGCTACAGCTAAAATCAGGTGACTGCTAGCTGAAAAAGTTGAAATAGGTCCAGGATCTCACGACATCTCTTAGACCTCCAGAAAGCAATCAAAAATCAAAAATCACTCCATGAACCAAAACAATCACAGCTTGAATGAGAAAAAACAATCAGTAGATGCCTACATTGATATCAAACTCAGATACTGGAATTATTTGGCAGGTTTTAGAAGTAGCAATCATGGGGCGCTTGGGTCAGTTAAGTGATTGACTCTTGATTTTGACTCAGGTCATGATCTCACAATTCATGGGATCGAGCCCCACATTGGGCTCTGCACTGACAGTGTGGAGTGTGCTTGGGATTCTCTCTCTCCCTTTCTCTCTCTCTGCCTGTCCCGAGCTCCTGCTCTCCCCCTTTCTCAAAACAAATAAATAACTTTTTAAAAATTAAAAAAAAATGAAAAAGAAAGTAGCAATCATAAATTTGCTTCAGTGAGCAATTATGAACTTTTGTATATAGTAAGTGAAAAAAATAGCAAATCTCAGCAAAAATGGAATGTAAGTTTTTTAAAAAACAAATCAAAACTGTGGAACTTGACAAAAAGGTAAATATGAAAAAAATGAAAGAAACTCTCACTGGACCAACTCAGTAGTAGATTGGAGATGACAGGGGAAAGAATCATGAATTTGATGATGGAACAATAGAAATTACCTAATTGGAACAGTAAAGACAAAAAGACCTTTGATAACCTGTGAATCAATTTTAAAATGTCTAATATTCATGGTGTGAGAATCCAGAAGAGAGGAAAAAACAGAATGGGCTGAAAAATTATTCATGAAACAAAGGCTAAAAATTTTCAAAATTTGGTTAAGTGCATAAATTATTAGATTCAAGATGCTGTGTAAAACACAAGCAGAATAAACCCAGAGGACTCCATACTAAGGCACGTGATAATCAAATTTCTGGAAACTTTGCTTTTAGCAAAGAAAAAGTCATGAATGCAGCTAAAGAAAAATGACCATTACCCAGAAAAAAACAAAGGTTTGAGTAACAGCAGATTTCTGATCTGAAACTACAGAGCCAGATGGAAATACCCATCATTTTTCAAATGCTAAAAGAAAGAAACTATCAATCCTGAATTCTGTATTCAGCAAAAATATCTTCAGGAATATATTCGTTATCACATGAGGGAAAACTAAGAATTTGCCCCCAGCCTACCTACCCTTAAACAATGGTTAAAGGAAATTCTCCAAAAAGAAAGTAAAATAATAATTTTCACTTTAATTTGTACATTTTAGCTGTTAGTTTATCAGTCTAACATTCCTAATGTTAGAGTTCATTATGTATGGATTCATTAGTTCACTTACCAACTATATACCAGACACATGATTATAAGGCCTTCAGAGGCATTAGGATAAGTACATGGAATACAATGCTAAATGTGATAGAAATGTCCGTGTGTACAGAGAACATAAAATTTGGTGAGAAAAATTCACATTGGGCACATAAGGAGACAAATGTGTGTGTGTTTACAATTATTTTGAATCCTGTGAAAATGTATAGGATTCATGAGGATACACCTCCTCTACTGGATCAGGTGGGAGAAATTTCTGAGAACACATGATTTAAGATGATGTTGAAAAAGGAAGGAGATAACAGGGTTGGAGAAGGAGAGACCAAGTAAAGGTGGAGGAAGAGCATTCAAGGTAAAGAGACGGCATGCAAATAACCCTGACATGGGAAGGAAGGAGTTTAGTGCTTTCTAAGAACTAAACACCAGCACCACTGGAATTTAGTGTATAACGGACAAAAGGAAACTTTTGAGGTCGACAGGGCCTGAAAGGCATGGAGCCCATTTTAAATACCAAACTTTATCATGAAGCTGCAGCAGTGTTTTAAATGGGAGAGTATTATGATCAAAATGCTGGCTCCTGTAAGTCCTGCCCAAAGCCCCTTCTGTCAGTAAACACAGTCTGGTAACATATTGATTCTTGTTCATAGTGATTCTCCTGGAGAGCAGGTACCACAAGGTTCTTCTTTTTGTGATAGTAGCAACTGCTGGCAACACATGTTTCTAGTGACTTTTTAGTGACTTATACCCTCTTTATCAATGTATTGCCCATTTTCTGGAGAACAATTCAATTGAACATTACTTTTTCAACACCTTATCTGTAGAACTTCTTCCAGGATTCTAATTTTTTTTTAAGTTAAATGAAACTGATGGAATTACACTTAGAATAGTGCATGGCACAGAAATCCAAGACAGAGAATTAATTTGAGTTAGCATCTGTAGCTTACACAGAACTTCTTCAAAGCCCCCTGAAGCTGTCCTAGGGAGGCAAGACTAGGTAATACTAGTTACCGGTTAAATTTCAGTGTTTTCGCCAGCCATGTGCCCACAGACACACCTGTGCTGAGAGAAGAGCAGAAATGTATGTGCTTTTCTAGCTCAAGCTGATGGCTAGGCATCCTAGCCTCCTCAAGAGCTTTTAATGAACATTCTTCTAGTAGTATGTGGATTTAGTTAATGAATGTGTCTGAACTTCATTTTTATGTACATTGTCTGACCCCATCTCTTCCTCTCCTTTCTGTAAAAGGCTCATGAACACCTATGTAAACTAGTTCTTTTTAAAAAAATTTTTTTAATGTTTTATTTATTTTTGAGAGAGAGAGACAGAGCCTGAATGGAGAGGGGCAGAGAAAGAGAGGGAGACACAGAATCTGAAGCAGGCTCCAGGCTCTGTGCTGTCAGCACAGAGCCCGGCACGGGGCTTGAACTCACAGACCGCAAGATCATGTCCTGGGCTGAGGTCAGATGCTTAACTGACTGAGCCAGCCAGGTGCCCCTAAATTAGTTCTTATGAAGAGCTCTGACTATATCACATAGTTCCACATGCCAGATGGGCAAACACAACTATAATAGAAACCAGTTGATATAGTCCATGAATCAACCTATAAAACAACAAAATGCTTATTTTGTTTGTCGATAGTGTTCTCTGAGAGCCTCTCTTAGAGAAAGTAGGCCAGGCAGATTACTCAAGTGTACTTACGAGCCACAATTAAGGAGAAGCTAGGCGTGGACACCTACTTCTTTAGTGGGTGGTCTGCCCTTTTCGTCCTTAACGTAATTCTCATTGACCTAAATCGTTTTCCTCTCAGGACTCCATCATAACTGTACTCACATGAATCAATCTCTCTCTCCCTTCTAGACACCATACTGTCCTCTATATTACTACATCTGACTTGAAAACCAAATTCTGACCTGATAGTTTTATTGGCCTGTATCTATTCCTTAACATCTGAACTGTAGTTTAGATCAGTGTGGGGTTAACATCTACTTACCAGAGTTAAGCCTCCAAGTAACTGGAGAGTAAGATCCAGATCCTTCCATTTGAAAATAAGTGCAAAATAATGATGGCACTTCCAATCTGTCTAAAGTAATTTTCTATTAGATTATGATTATTTCTTGATAATCTGACAGTTTTCTTTTTTAAAAAAATTCTATGAACAAGGGGCTCAGTTGTTAAGCATCTGACTCTTGATTTTGGGTCAGGACATGATCTCACAGTTGATGAGTTTGAGCCCTGCCTCAGGTTCCATGGTGATAGTGCAGGGTCTGCTTATGATTCTCTTTCTCACCCTCTTTCTCTGCCCCTCCCTGCTTATGCTCTGTCTCTCTTTCTCTCAAAATAAATAAATAAACTTTAAAAAATTCCAGACTTCCCTTAATAGACTTGTTTTATCATTACAAAAAACATATTAAGGAGACATTTAAACATGGTTGCAGAAGAAATCTTTCAAAAGATATCAGTATAAAAGCATAAGGAGAAGGTCATTTTTCAGAAAAATAATGAGATTTCTAAATATAATAATTTTTAAACATGGTGGCTCTATAATAATTTTCATAATTCCTAAATTTAAATATACTTTCAAGTTACAAAAATTATAGCCCAATATAATAATATTAATAATTTTTAAAAAAATGTCTACCATGTCAGAAATATACCAAATGTGTTATTTCTTTTTATCTTAGAAACATCTCTATCTGATAGCTATTATATGCTTATTTTATTTTATTTTCAAATATTTATTCATTTGTTTTGAGATAGAGAGAAAGTGTGAGCAAGGGATGGGCTGGGGTGGGGAGGCGGGGGGTGGGGTGGCGCGGATCCCAAACAGGCTCCATGCTCTGTGCAGAGGCCCATGCAGGGCTTGATCTCAAGACACTGAGATCGTGACCTAAGCCGAAATCAAGAGTTGTATGCTTAACCAACTGAGCCACCCAGGTGCCCCTATGCTCAGTTGAAAATGAGAGGTGTTTAAGATTACATAGCTAGTAAGTGGTGCAGCTTTAATGGAAACTGAAGTTGGTTTGGAAACCCTGTTCTGGATTCTAGTTCACTACAGCAAGATGTTAGGTTTCGACATATATAATATTTTGACCACTTTATGTTATAATAAAATAACACTGACACAGAAATTCCAGCGAGAATAAGTACTGCTCAAGATTGTAGTCACACACCCTGAACGTTATTCGACAGCACACAAAGAATAACACTTTTGAACTTCCAAACAAGCCTGGCTATGAATTTTTCCATTTTGCATTTTAAAAGGCTTGTATGTTCTTTGGGGTAAATATGATCAATCATGTTTGTTCCTCAGAATTAAGTAGTCCTTTATTCCCATAAAATTCATTATATGTTTAAGAGATACAATAGATTATAGGTATAACTACAGTTATTAACCTCCTCATTTTCCAGATTTTGAACACTATGAGTAATTTATTACTTGATTTTTATTATATGAATTCCAAATTTTATAATACAGTCTCTTTATGGATGTTGTTCCCCGAGTATAGGAATTTGGTATGTATTTAAAGGGCTGTTATTGTTATTATTATTGCTGCTGAAGACCAATCCAACATTCATTTGTGACCAACTATTTTATGCTACAGCAGAGCGAACGCCACTGAATAAAAACAAACGATATAGTTCCTGGCCTCAATAAAGTAATGGCCTGATTCTAGTACATTGTGTAGACCAACAGTTATGGAAGGGGATTCTTTTGAATCTTAACAACTGATAATGATCAGCTAAACTCCTGATAATAGAGCTGCTTAAAATTCTAATTTTCTGATTTTATTACAATATGAGGTAGAAGCAGGTTCCAGGATGCTTTGTGAAATGAGATTTAGAGGAAACACCACGTTGTACTTATTACTCTTGATATTCAATGCCTACCGTCTAGTATCTCTTGATTTTAACTTATAAATTTTGTTGTTTTCTGCCTATGGTCTAATATACTAAGATTCCACCTTATAATCTTTTTTCTAACTGCCTGTAGTTTCGTTTTCGTGATTCTACTTTGTGATCCACAGGGCTGACTGTTTACAGTGTAGTAATCCTAAGTCTTCAATCCCAATTATTCTCTGTTATTATTCATACTTTCATCTCTACTTATCGGCTAACCAACAACCCAATCACAATATAGGCAAACTAAATGTTAAGAGCTAACAGTGTTACCTGGTTTTAAATCATGATTGCATCTCTGGTTCCTGGGAAATCCTCCACTATGTATAACTGTCTTCTCTCAATGCAAATGGGAAAATCCAACCCCATTAAAAAATGAGAGAGAGATTTATTTTCATTGCAAAGCAAGGATTATTTATCACTCAAAATAAGTTGATGGTAAAGAGTTCAAATTACAATGCCAAAACTTTAGAGATGACTTCATTTAGATGCATGGTTTGTACTGATTTGTGATTTACATTGAGTATAGTATTATCATTATCATAGTGTATATGATTATTGTAATATAAACACATTCTTTATTTAAAAATCGGTTTATTAACTTATCAACGTGTACCATAAAATTCAAATGTCTCAATAAGATTAATAGCATGGCATAGTAGAAAGAGCAAAGAATTTGGAGTTTATTTGCATTATAAAATGAATTGATAATAACTTTACAAATTTACAATAGGGAGGAAATGAGAAAATTGATATGACATTCTTCTGTAAAATGCAACAAAATTTTTAATGTAAGTAAGTATCTGGGAATTGATTAATCTTGTTGGGATCATTCTTAAGAGAAGAGAAATACTATGATTACATATAAAAATTATACAGAAGTTATGTTTTTAGATTTGTTGCAAAAATATTACAGCTTCTTGATTCCCTAAGATGTCTAAACAGTGTTTGTGAAACTACCCCAGGGCTGAGATAATTGGTTTCACTTTGCTATTCCTCAGTTTCTACATTTACATTAGCTGTACTACCAGAGAGACATGCTTGTTTATTTTTTTCTAAGTAGGTCGATAATAATATTTAGAGAATATAATGAACAGAATATATCTGGTACCATGAGCATTAATTTCTCATTTTGACCATGATCTTAAATGCAATGCAAACAATGATGGGCATTTAAGAATATGAGCGGATCACAGATGACAGGAACGCTGGAACAGCTAATACATTGGACCAATACGTGGGGGAGAAAGCTGTTCTTGCGAGTGAAGTGCTAGAAAAGAGTTTGCAGTCATTCCATTTCGATGTAATAGCTGCCCAACAGAAACACACAGTGGAACTTGCTCAGCTAGAACAGCAGATAACACAGCTTGAAAGTGACTTTGCAGCTGCCAGGAAACTTTGTAGTTAGAAAGATCAGCTGCACCCTTGAGATTGTGAGAAACAGGGAAATAGATATCTGTTCAACAATCACATTGCTATTGATAAGGAGAGGGAACTGGAAACACACCACTTCATGCATTTTTTCCTGAATTATTGAGAAATATATATTTTACCTTAAATTTGGTGATTCCATCTTTTTCTTGTTGTCTCTAAATCCAGTGTGTACCTTAAGTGTTGGTGATAGAAATGGATAGAGGCTAAAAATATATAAAACTGTAGTATTTATGAATTTATGCCGGTAGATGGTTAGAAGATAAATCTGCCTAAACTTTAAGTGCAAATCCTTCCACATTCACTTTGTATTTCAGAGGCAAAGCAAAGGACACGTATTTCCTAGTGAAGAAAATGACACATGTCTGACAGGTGAAATTAAAACCATCTATCCAATTCAATTTACTAAGTGCTTATTATATAGAGAGGTATATATGTTGGCAACACACAGATGGATAAATGAGGCAAATTCCTTATCTTCCTGGAGCTCATATCCTGATGGCAGTTCATAGAGTGGCCCACTGTGATATGCAGGCTCCTACTGTGTGGTTCACTGAAAAGTATACAAAATATGTAATTTGTATTATTCATTAAGTTAAACAAAATTAACATGAAAGCCAATCACTTGAAATCAAATCAATAGTATGTATTCTCTACATCCCAGAATTTTCCAGTTTCAAATTATTTCAACATACATTCATAAAGCATGAGTAGTGAATTCTACTATCTTAGACTTTTTAAACTCATGTTAGTTTATAAAATTGTGCTTTCTTTTTGAATGCAGATTATTGGTAGAATGTGCTCAGAATTGAAGAATAAAAGAATTGGCCATTGAGAGTTCTAAGACCTTTAAGTTTTCCGTAGAAAAACAAACAAACAAAATACTATAACTCTTAGATTTGGAAGAAGTTTTGAAGTGCTTCATTATCTAGAATTATTTAAAGTCATCAGCAATAATAATACCAAGTCTCTCTCTCTCTCTCTCTCTCTCTCTCTCTCTCTCTCTATATATATATATATATATATATATATATATATTTTTGGTGGAAGGGGGGGTCTGGTCTACAATTTAACAATTCGTTGGGGAAAAGCCATTTAGAACTGAATAGGCCTAAATCCATACCTTTTATTAATAATGACAGAACTGATGGAATGTTGAAATATGTATCCATAAGAAGATATCACATGCCATTTCCTAAGTTTTGTACACCTGAGAAAATATGTTAATATAAATAATTGTTGTGTTCAAATTATAGCCAAACATATCTGCAGGTTTTAAGCTGTCTAAAGTAATTCCACATTCTCAATGAATAATGTTTAACATTTGAACCAAAAACAGTTCGGCACGAATAATTAAAGGCTTAAGTTAAATACATAGACAGTCATTTAAATTTAGATCTGCAATAACATTTACTATTATTCTCCAAGGCTTTGACTGCTTGACAGAAACAAAGTACTCTGGGATTAATTTCAAGAAATGGTGCCAACTGTGCCACAATTTGCTGTAATTAAGACATG
This sequence comes from Panthera tigris, assembly GCF_018350195.1. NCBI lineage: Eukaryota > Metazoa > Chordata > Mammalia > Carnivora > Felidae > Panthera > Panthera tigris. The sequence continues at coordinate 26,663,339 of NC_056676.1, forward strand.
AAAGAACACTAAATATTCAGATTAAAAGAAGCATGATGGGGCATGATAGAGAGTCAAGGTGTGGCAGGGAGCCAATAAAAAAAAAAACCTAGCCAGGAATACCATATTGATGGATACAAAATCTTTGATTATATTTAATGTCTTTTCTCACTCAAATTTAAAGTGGAGACACGCTTGGTAAAAAGATAATAAAATTGAAAAAGAAAGTGACAAACATTGTATTCTTATAAAGCTAATTAGTTTAAGTGGTGTGGAGAAGTCATTAGGAGGGTATCATAATTACCTTTATGGTGTAGGGATTTCCCTGTGTGTCACATCAGTTTGCTTTAGAGCTAAATGAAAGAGCTATATAGGTGTTAACTCAAAGAGATCAAATACACTTTTTGTATTCATTAAATTTTTCTTCATATTTTAAAGAGAAAGAATTCATTTTGATCCAACGAGTCTCCTTTTTAATTCCCTAAGAATTATGGGAAATACTTTCCTTAGCCTTTGAACTTTTGCGTATTGATTAACACTACATTTAAGCTAATGGTGACTCTTCTTTCCAACTGACTTTTTTTTTTTTTAAGAGAGTCCCTTTAAGGTTTTGATCCTAAAAGAGATGTGGATACTTGACCCAGTTGCTAATGAGGGGCTGTATAATCTCCAGTACCCTATAGCTCAAAATAGCAGGATGCAGTATAAAAAGTACATCATAAGAGGCACTATTGGAATGCTTTTTGTCTTCACAGGCAATACGCAAAAAGATAGGACTTTCTAAGAAAGTCAGAAGCTGGTCTCCTGCAGGCACAGGAAGCCATCAAAGTCAAAGTGGGTAAGGTGATGAGCCTCGACAGTGTGGTCAGGAGACTGAAAGCAAGCATCTGGGATACACAGGGAGGAAAGCATCCGAAAGAGCAATCTTTGTCATTAGATCAGGTCTGCAGCAGCCAGAAGGGGATCTGCAGAATCTGCATAGAGCGGGGCTTTGTGAGAGGGACCAGTGTACCCCAATTTGTGAACTTCACCAGAATGTAATCTGTTCTAGTCTGATGAAAGAGAATTGCACATCACAGATGTGTGATTAGGGGCTCCAAATAGGAAACGTGGAACGTTTTGGGTTTTAAGGAAGATGATGCAAAGAGTCCGCATCTTCAAGAGAACCATAAAAACAAAACTGAGTTGTTTCTACACACAGAGATCTTTGCAGAAAATGCATAATGTCTTTCAGATACAGACTATGTATCTTAGCCCTTTCCCTGAGGTTGCAAATCTTCATTTAGGGGGGGTAAAAAAAAGGCCTGAAATAAAGGGCTTAATATACAGTGCTTGTGAACAATGCAAGTTGATCCTCAGTCTAGAATTTGACCAGTCTAGTAAAAAAATAAAGTAGTTGAAAAGGCATCAAAGTATTTCACATCCACTGGTATTTACATGACTTACATAAGATAGAAATACAGGAATTCATTTCATAGCATAAATAAATAATCAATGTTGCTCATAATCTATGGTACATAATAATCACACAACATTGAATCTCTCTCAAGTCTTATGTTCGTTAAGGTTTTTTTTGTTGTTGTTGTTCTATATATATAAGTACTGTGAAGCTATGAACATTATTATCATTATTACTTTTGAGCTTGTTTGTCTCAACTTTGTGGTAGAATACTTTTATGAATAAAATATTAATGAAGTTACTGGGTACATAATAGACAGCGTTTGTCAACCCCCTAATTTTTCCTTCCACTATTCACAACATTGCCAGATACGTGTTTCTGGATAAAACCCCCTAGAGGTCTCCTGCAAATTCTTTTTCAATACAACCAGATCATTGCAGATAATTGTATTACACAGAGTATCGATCCAAAATCGTTGTGCACCGGAAACATCTGAAAAAACATGATTATAGCTTTCTGTTTATTGTTCGTACATCATATAAGCAGGCTTTTGTGTGAATCACCTGTAAAAAAGGCAAGGTGGAAACATCAGAGAAATTACCTCTTTACAAGAATCTATTGATCACTTTAAATCAAAGAAGTATGTTTGACATAAGATTACCTGCCAGTTTGAACATTAGGTACACTATGTTATAGCCTCGGGCAGTTGTAAGTCTGACAAAGGGATTGTAAATAAAGCAAGCAGCTGCGAGCGCCTCTGGCTTGGGATCAACTCGGGCTCAAGTCCAAGGCATAGGTAAACTTAAAATAATTTACCCCCTTTAACCAGCACATAATGAATTAGAGTAGACTCTTAGGAGAACCGTGAGGCATAAATCTCTTAGTCATTTCAAAATCGGCAAACTTCATAGAAAATTCACATCATGCATAGTTGACAAAAGGTCTCTTTTGTGTATGTGCCACAAGGTGACTCAAGTAGTCTTGAAGACAGTCTATTGGTACAAGTAGATTCTTCAAAAAAAAAAAAAAAAAAACTTCCTTCAGCATTCTTATATCCATAGTCATTTACATGTAGCCTGATTGCTCAGATCCTTTTAACTTAAAGACCATTAACCTCTCAATGTCGATGTCTAAAAATTCTCCTCAAAACTCATTTAAAAAGTTTGGTGCGTTTTTCTTTTTTCATAAGAAATATGTATTGTGAAAGGTGAAAAAGCATACAAAATAAAATGCTGCACCCAAATCAGTTTTGCAACTACATTAACAATGCTAAAAACATATCACTGCAAAAATGTCAATTGCTTTCATTTGATTACATTTTTATTTGGTCAAGAGCAGGGAGGGCCATAGTTCTTTTACATATTTTTTAAGCTTGAACGGTTTTTATTTTTTTTTTTAATTTTGAAAGCACATTCATTGTAAGTTCTTTATTGGATTTTTTTCCCCCACACTTTAACATGTGTTGAAATTATTAAACATTTAACTCATTTGTTCTGAGAGATTTCGATGTATTTGGAATTTAATAAAGATGAGCTCTGGGTGATGCATTCTTCCTTGTTAAATATTTAGCTGTTTGCGTTAGCTCTGTGGTTTCCTGAGGCACAAATTTAAACTGTTAATATATAGCAGGTTTAAGCTATAAAAATAGTAGATGCTGTAATTTCTTCTGGGGCAAAACTGGTCAGTTTGAACACTTGCAGGAAAACAAAGTGAACATGTATGCACATATTTATTAAAATATAAGCAGTCAGTTGCTCAAAATCTATAAAGAGATTCTGAGAACCAGATATTCTTAGATCTAATTTATAAGGGAGTCATCATTCAGCTTCAAAGATGAGTGATAAATGTAGAATATTTATATAGAGTATCTTCTTTACGAGGTTGCCTGTAAAAGATACCTCTGATGTCAGACTGTAATACCTTGGTTTCTAACTTTATTGAAGCTTAGTATAAACATCATTTTTTGGACATAAAATGAGAATCATTAAAAGCAAAGATGGTCTGTTTTTATACAAATATGGCCTTCTCCATTTCTATTTATATTGATTTTGGGGTCTTAAAAGAATTTTTTCCTTTTTCTTCATTTTAGATTACAAGATTGAAATGACTGATTTTCATAAAATATCATGATCTTTAATGCAATGAGATTTAAAATGCAGTGATATTTAAAAATACCTCCAAAAATGTACTATATGACATAACGTGTATAAATATATATGCAAATATATGATTAAAGAAATAAATATTCACCTTTCATGGTACGCATTTGAGGCAAATAGGAAAATAAAAAGCAGATAAATACTTTTTAATGGGGAAATATTCTAACAAAATGTACAGATATATATCTCTAGGAATACGGTCAACAAAGAACAAAGGAAAAATGTCTTTGTCTTAAATCACTTATTTTTTGAGAGCTGAAGCATACTGCCTGGTTTGCTTTGGTCTAATGAAAGACTGCCATCTATTGGATGACCTTGAAAAAGTGCTTACATTTCATAAATATTATACATGAAAATAAATCAGTGGAAGGCCATCATTTTGGCATAATTTATAACATATCAGTCTTTGTCTGTGTGAATATATATAAATATATCTGAGGCCTGTGCTAAAGAAAGAAAAATACTATGTGTTAATGTCATTCTGTTTAATACACTTATGTTGCAACAGAAATCTCACCATTAAAGTCAACAAATTGTTGTCTGATTAAGACATCTAATTTTTGAATTCAAATGTTTTATAAACTTGAGATTACTGACATGCATCTTGTATTCCTTCATACATACCTTTGTTTACTTGTGCGTTAAATAAAGGAATCAGAAAATGGAATGCATGAGCTTGTATTTTGACAAGAAGGATCTGTTTAAATCTTCCTCAAAGTTGCATCGCATAAAATTTAAACCGAAAACAAAAGAAAAAAAAAAAAACACATTATCTTGAGTTTTTTAAAAGGCAATGTTCTTGTTTTATCTTTCAGCCCAAGAACTTGCCAGTCAAGATGAAAAACTTCTTCTAATGGAATCCAGCTTGAAAGCTACTCAAGAGCAGCTAACTGAGCAAATAGCAGAAACAGTTCGCCAAGAACAGAACAGTAGAAAACCCCAGGCAGAGCTGAAGACAGTGACAGAAGGGATTATTGCTTCTGAAGAAGAAAAAAATGATTACAAGTGAGTTGCTTTTTAGTATTTCAGAAAGTTTTACTTTACATTCTAAAATCAAGTCAGTCCTTTGACTTTCGTTGCTTAATATTTAACTCTCTCTGTCTTGCAAAAGGGTATGTGTAAATGGGCTAGCTTGTTCAATAAATTGTTCGTTCCAAAATAGATAGACTTTAAATTTGCATCATTTCTTAACTGAAGTGGGACATGCTGAACAGTGTGACTGTCCTATTCTGATTCTAAATAATGATGTGGCGCTCAACTTTCTTGTTAACTATCAAGAAATGTTCAAGGTAAGATGCAAGAGAAAGAATACACTGTGTTTCTGTAGCACCTATCTGCCAATGGTATTTTCATCTTTCTCCTTTTGGAGTCCAAAGGTTACATATGGCTCTTGTTGCCTTTCTTTTTTGTTAAAGTAGCAGCTCTAAGCAAGACACTATTAAATGGAGAGACATTTAGAGTAGAGTTTTTTGGTCAGACCACTGAGACATGTAAGGAACTATGAAGAAAAGTAATAAAGATCTATACTGTTTTCAAACATTCATGAAAATTGTCTTAGTGAAACATCTCCAGTAGTTAATTTCTGCTTTCATAATCTAAATCTTCATGTGATTATTATGCTTAATACTGTTTTCAGATTTTATCATTTACTTTTCAAATAAACGTTAGTCTTTTTTTTTTTTTTTTGAGCGTCTGATAATTAGATATTCTATCCTTTCTGCCTTTTGCTTGACTTTCTTACGGTTTTTTTAGAAATAATTTTTTAAAAGTAGCATAGCCCAGATGAACCTCTCTCTTCTTTTCTTCCTCTCTCCTATCTCCCCTCCTCTCTCTCTCTCTATTTGTCAAGAATTACACTTTACTCACCGAACACTGGTTAAATTGAGTAATCACAGTTAGATAAAGCACACATACCTGAACTTTTTTTTTTTTCCCCTCTCCTGTCACTCACCCTTTGAACACAATCCTGGGGCCAGAACTAAAAAAGCATTTGATATTAACTAATCTTTGGAAGGCAAATTCTAAACTTTAATTACTTACTGCATATCTTAATATATCTATCAGTAGGATTTCAAAATATTACATAGGATGAATGTTGAAATTCTTTTTCTGATTTATGGTTTATAATGCTAACTAATAATGCTAAAATGTAAAAGTAAAATATTTGAAATTTATTCATGAGGAATTTATTCCTGTGTTTTCATCCAATGGTTTAATATTAGAAGGCACTAAAAATAATTTTACAACCTAGGATGACATTTTATAGGCTTCTAAATAAAATTAAACACTCAGATAAACCCTGTTTGCCATTAATGTACCTTTAGTCAGCTGCCAGAACTCAGACAACAAAAAACCACATTTCACAAATATTGAAAAGGTAGAAATTGGTACCAAGAATTAAAAGCATATTGGGCAAGGTTTCTTTGGGAATGGCTATAGTAATGTACTATTGTTGTAAATATTACGGTCTTTTAAAAAGCTGGATTATATTAGGGGAATAATATACTTAAGATATATTTAGATAACAAGAAATATATAAAAATGTTTGTGAACACTAATATAAAGCTAATGATAGTGGTACATGTTAACTTAATGTTAGTAAAATAATGCCAACATTTTTTCTACAGTTAAATGCCACTATAAAGGCATATTATTCAGTACACTCACAAAAAATATATAATTTTGATCTGAAAACTGGCATGCAAAGATCTGCTTCCAATCTTGGCTTTTTAGAATTAAATAAATCAGGAAGCAATTCGTCCAGTTAAATAACAATGAAAGACTAAACTTAAGTTCTATATACTTGATCTATATGTATCTGTTTTATTTCCCAATACAGCTTGATCATGAAATTAAGTACTATTCTCTCTCAATGTGCAATTGCTGGTAAGGTGTATAAATATCACCTACGAGAGTAGTTAAAATTATGACAGTATTTTTTTGCCTAGCTATTTACAATGGGTTTTAGGAACTAAATGTTCCAAGTCAAAACAATTATAGATATTATTATGACATGTTACAAAACTTGTTGAATTTAAAGAGACTGACACATGACCATAATCAAACCAATGGTTGTTTAAGGGAAACTAGTTCATCTTTTTTTTTTTTAAATGTAAGCTCAATATACATTGTCACAGGGTATGCCTACATGCTAGATATGTGTCTTAACGTGAAAAAACATATTACTGTTTAAATGTGTAATAAAATCAAAGCCTTTCCAGCCTCACCAAAGTAAAAAGTCCTAACTTAGTTTATTCATTTTTATTGTTTTTTCCACTCAATCCACAGGTGGCATGAGTTGGTCAGATTTATTAATTGCTTTGGTATTGGGCACTGTCTGACACCAGGGTATTCACCAGTCAGAAAAAGGAAGAGCCACATCAGATGTCGTATAGCATGAGAATATCATAGTGAGTTCTCTCACCCAGTCATTCCTTTATTTGGAAAAGTCTTTGGATCTTGACTAAGTGATGCAGGGTAAAATGTACAGAAAGTTAAGGTCAAAGACCTGAGTAGTGTCTAGAATTTGCAATCTTGGTTGAATTTTGCTATAGAGAGCAGAGAATCTCACTAGAATGAAGCATTCTGGGGCTTTTTTTTTCCAAAAAAAAAAAAGAAACTCACTTGAGAAATCATGATTTTATTTTATCTTACAAAAATAGGAAAAAATGAAAACTTGAAACATGATTTTTGAAATGTGCTAATATAAATCATAAAAACAATAACTAGAATGTGTATTTTAAGAGGCTTGTTCCAATTTGCAATATATGTCAAGTTTCCACATTCATCTTTCTAATAGTGATAATGTCTCCAAGTGACTTTTTGATAAGTAATTATCTCAAAATGATTTCCTCCATTCATTTAATTGGAATAGTCATTCAGAAGTAGCCAAGTTCCAACACCATACCACCAATATCTATTACCAGATTAAGTCATTTCTTAACTAAATATGAAACAGTTAAAAAAGTAGTAAAACATTTGGCAATCAAAGGGAAGATTGTTTTTAACACTAAAATGTGACTTGTAAGTTGTTGGTTCCATAAAGTTGAATTGTTAAAAGAGCATATAGGATTTAGATTTTATTTTTCTCCTCTCTTTTTGAACTAAATGTAGAGAACACACACCATATACTCAGTATAAGCCTGTTACACTTGAAAGATTTGTTCTGAATGTCCAGTGGGAACCTGGAAATCGTAATAATTTGTAGTATCGATTGAGTGAAGCTATGCAGCTGGGGCCTCCAGTGAATAGACAGGAATAGACATTTTATTGATTAACTTTTACAGTCATATTTTCAGGACTCCGCTGCAACATAATTTTCACTTCCCAGCTTTGTGTTGCTGCATCATGAAACTTGGATTCTTCTCTCTTAACATTTACCCACTTGAGGAAAAAAGTATGGACATGTCTTGCCAGGGTTATGATCTACAGAGATGCAAAACTTTCTGGAAAATGACTTCTCTTAAGTACTATTCTATCGCAAACAGTAGAAAGGAACTAGCTGGTTATGACAGTTTTAGGAAAAACCATTACAGCAACTATTTGGTAATTAAACTTACTCATATTGTCCTCATTCTTTTCATGTTTAAGCATCTTAATTTTCCTGCCCTAACTTCATGCTTGTAACTATTAAGATAAATTATCTTGTGATGGCTTTGTTTTCATTCATTAACATTTTCTATCTTATTTAATGTGAACAGGAGAAGGAAAATTATTGTACTGATAGTCTATAATTTGGTCTGAAATGAAAATTATTAAATGCTAAATCATTTGGCCAATAATTTCAAAGTATGGAAATGTGAATATATGCCTATTGGACATATGTGATATTTCTCTAGGCCTGTGAGAGTTTTTAAAGTTATTTAAGCAAAATAATGTTGTATTTGCACAGGTGAACATATGGCAAATATTCTGTGTATAATCATATGTTTATTTACCTCAGGTTCTTCACTGATCACATTTTTGGTCACTGGAGCAAACTGCAGATTTTATACTTTACATATGTGGAAAATATTGCACTGTAATTTTATGTAAGAGCTGGTGACAGAGATATTTAGACATTATATTGGATTTGAAGAAAGGGATTTTTTAAAAGAAGTTTACATCTGTTCCTTTTTTTAACTCACATTTGCATTTCTTTTAATTATGATGTTGAAAAATCACGTTAGAATAAGTTGATCCAGAGACAAAATTCAAGAACTTCATGTGACTACACCAGCCCAGAAGATATAAAATATGACTAAATTAAACCAAAGATTTAGCAAGTTCTAAGAATTGTGTGTGATAATTCATATTCCATGGCATTTATGCCTTATACAGTTAATTTTAAGAGTTTATTTTTATTTAATATTATTGATCATTACTAGGGAATTTTGGTTTTAAAGTTCATAGATTTGATTTTAAGAGTATGCAAAGCATTTTGGGCTTCCAATTTACTGCCGTTTTTAATCCAAAATTAAAAATTGTGTAAAACTGGTAATGAAAGTATGAAACTGATAAGTTTTTCATATTATATTGCATATTAATTTTTTAATGATATTCAGCAAGTTCATAGTTTTTTCCTATTGATTTTCAAAGACACAATTATTGCTTTAGTTTTTCTTCTATGATGATTTAATTTATTCTGTGACAAGTTTTATAAACCTGTTTATGTGCAATCTGTACGTAAAAACAGCTCTTTGAAGTTCCATAGTTATCACAGTGAGTATTGCATATTAATGCGCTTCAAGATTTTTCAGTTACTTGCATATATGTAACTATGTTATTCTTCTAATGGAACAGGTCTTCATTTATAATGAAAAGATGTTTGAATAAAATATCTAGGAATTAAGTATTTCCTCCTTCACATTGAAAGAATGAAGAAAATAATGTACAAGGAGTACAGGTTATTTTAATAATGCGTGTGGCTCTTGGAAGACTTACCTGTATAATCATGTATGTGTTTTAAACTTATTTACCAAAACAAGAAATGCAATTAAGACAGATCAAGTAATAAACATAAAATACAAAAAGTCTGAATTGAGATTGATTTCAGCATAATCCTGTAGAGGAATCCCCACTTATTGATCATGTTAAAGCCCATGCATAGCACTTAGAAAGATAAAGTAAGCAAGGTCAGATAATCAAAGCATTTAAATAGTAAAAACAGCAACTGCCACTGTAGACTGCTAAAATAAATCCATAATACAAATTGCTTTAGCAAAAAGTGGATGAGCAGCTGATCTTCCTATTGAACTCTGATGCCGTTCAGTGACCACACTGGGAAAAGGATTGGGAGAAATGCCTTAAAGATCAATATTGAGTGAGATGTAGCAGGGATTCATTTTGAGCATGAAAGCATTACAGGTGTGGGAGTATAGACATCTTTAGGAGATGTCATCAAGTGGATATTGTTTAATGCAGTTAAAAAAATGCCATCTATGCCTGATACTGCCAAACAACGAGCACAGAAATGCTATCTCAACTCTTCCAAGAAATTGGTTGGGGTTTGAATAGTTCTCAGATTTGAAAGCATAGAAAGCTGATTCTAGACTAAAATAGTACAACTACTTACCAAAGTAAGTTAATATCTATCATTATATTCTCCTCATGTCACTAATGCATATTTGGGATATCAAATGATTAGAGGATGGTAGTCTGCAACCCTGCATATAAAATTAATTACAGAATGGGGGTGGAAGAGATATTTTTGGAGTTGTATGGAAATGGAGTATTCTTGTTGTGAGTCCCTTTTTGAAACGTGTTGCAATTTGAGAAGTCCTATTTTCAATGAGTGTTTGAACTCCACTGGCTAATTATATTCTTGGCTCTAGTGAACTCCAATGGGAGTTTTCAGTATATAGATGTATGACCCGCAGAATTAGGTTTAACATATTTAATTACTTTTCTTATAAAATTGGAGTTTAACTTCTACTTAATGAGACATCATCATGGCTATAATGAAGTTTTGTGGCAAACTGAATATGATTTAGTGTAAGTACATGCAGCTTTATTGTATTTTGGAGTAAAGCGGTTCTTCAGTCAAAGTGGACAGTAATGTGATTTAATTACTCCCACCTTTTCTCAGGTTCTCACATGTGTCCTCCTTATGTCATTGTGTTTCCATAGCTTCTAAAATCATCTGCATGCTCACTGCATGAACAGTATTGTGTCATGATAAGTACACCAACAAGGGTTTCTGCACATATTTTTCCAGCAGCTTTTTCTGATGGAAGATAACCATAGTCTCCTAATAACTTGAATGTAGTATTTAAGAGCTTTACAATATTACCGATTGATTTTACTTCATTTAAAAAAAAGTATTCCGATACCGAACTTCTCAATTCAATGACATAAAGCACTGAATCATTTTAACCTATTTTTTCCCTAAAATAGAGGAGAAAGAACTGAAATGAAGATTGGTTACATTTAAGACAATTTTCATAGCAAGATGAAACATAAAAATGAAGCTTGAGGCTTAAAAGTTGCTTAACTCTGGCTCAGTTTTTTCCATTCCCTTCTTTCCATAATGAATAGTTATTTACAACTATTGTAGTCTCCATGTTTGCTGTATGAATTGCTGACGGCAGCTATTTCAATGGTGAAATTGTGAAATAATATTCATAGTTGTCAGAAAAAGGTCATTCCATTTGCATTCATTAGGAACCTGGAGGACCGTGCAGTGTGTGTTTCCTTTGGGATGTTGCAGCTATTGATTTATATACAGCTGTAGGAAAAATTAATTAGGATTATATTTCACTTATTACTGCAGGCTGTGTAATAAGAAAGAAAAACATTTTTTTGTTAGAAAGTTGAACAGAAAAACCTAAATGGAATCATTGTTTCTTAAATCACAACTACTTTATCATCTAATTTTTCTTTTATAATCTGGTTAAAGGCTTAGTGCATTTATGGAAATTTAATTAGCACTTTGAAAAATGAGTGTTTTAGTACATATCCTATATTAATAATGATACTTTAAATTAAGCAAAAAAGACATTTTTCCCTTGTTAATTGAAACTTTCCTTTCTCTAAGCTAAGGCAACGTGTATTTGTCCACTGTGAGATTGGAGATATCGGAAGCTTTTGCCAAAAGAGTTAAATTAAAAACCAAACAGGGACCAAAGTCAGGTAATTTCTCAAGGTGAAGAAATAGGTTCCAGAAATGAGAGTTTTAGTAGGAATACAAGAGAGAAAAGTTCACTGAAGTTTTGGATTCTGAGCCTAAGAAACTATATATAATCAGGCTCTTCTATGAATTTAATACTTGAAATAAACTAGAATACGACATTGACAATATTCTCTTTGTGTGATAATATTAGATTTCAAATTATTTTAACAACTAGGTTTGGCTTCTTTCTATGAACACCATGCATACTCTAAGTGAAAAACTATTCAGTGCAGTTCCCCACATTGTTTATATGTGACACATGTTTGAGATTAATCAAATTGTAGTCACTTCTAATTAATAGCAGAGAATAATTTCGAAATGGGGCAGAAACAGATGACAAAGGATAGTTTGTGTGTGTTCAAGACATACTTTATGAATGGAAACACATGCCTATTATAACATTTCTAACTTGAAAATTTTATTAACCCCCCTATTGTCTCTTAGATATGTAGTGTTTTCAGAGAAACCCACTGCCTGGCCCATGGTGGACACTTTGGTGTAGGATCAGTATTTAGGGAAAAACAAAATCAAAGAGAGGTTTTTTGATGGCCCTATAAAATATAAAACTAAAGCGTTAAAATCCATTTGTAGTATTGAAAGTTTTTAGGTTTTATGAAAGGAGTTCATAAGAGGTCAACAGCGAATACAGGCTGCTTCTGTACATTTTATAGAGTAAATAATGTCTAAAAAACAATGACTAGGATTAAAATACATTACTTCCCCCTCCAAAACTTCTATGTTAGCTATGACTGTAAGAATTTATTCCTTAATGTACTGAATAGCATATAAATTGGGTAAATATTTTGTCCTTTGTTTTCTGTTTCAAATGTTTGGGGCCCCTTTAAGAGAAAGCAGTTTTATCTTGAGTAATATGGAACTTTGCCTTTCCAAAGTGATAAGCAATATTTTCCACCTTGGCACATTTTGTATTCTGTTGTAAAAATTATATGAGGTAATTATACTGAGATTCATTGCAAGCCCTTGGCTTTTGTAGTGCATCTAGCTTGTCCAGTTTGTTTTTAGAATAATGTTGTGTTAGGTTAATCATGAGGTAACTAACTAAGAATCTTATAAAAACTCATGGAAGTCTAGGGCTAAAATTTTGAATGACTTTCTTAACTAAAACAAAATGAGCAGAACTGTATTTCTTAGGAAAACTTATTGATCAAGCTATATATTGGTCCACAATGTATTGAAAAGGTAATGTTTTAAAGGCATTATTTCTTTAGATTGTGAGGAACACACAAAAAATGGCTAAGATGAGGTTCTTTACTGTGAAGCATTGGTTCTGTGTGATATGTCTTTTAAATACAATGGAAAATTATCATAGTATAGAAACAATTACCCCATAAGGGAGAATTAGAGAGGCAATAATTGGTGATTATATTTTCAAAATGTATAAACATTTAAGAAGATATTTGGGGGAAAAAAGACAAGGAAGCAAGAACAATGAGAAAATATATTTTTGGTATAGAAAATGGTGAGTACTTTATGTTGTGGAGAATGTTTAGGTGTCTAGAAAAGCAGGTTGGGTGGTCTCTATGCTAGATTTAGAAATTTATAATTTGCTTAGAAATAAATGGGGAGATCAGAAGGAGCTGTGAACAGACTAGTGCATTTGATCGCATTAATGTTAGAGAAGCAATATCTGAATCTCTCTTTTCTCTCAACAATTCAAGTGACTATTCGCAACCATTCTTAAATATTGATCTCTTAGCCTCCTTGTGGTTGCCTCCCCACTCAATTAGGACTCAATTATGTTGTATACTCCGTGTCCCCATAGCGCCTAGTGCATACTCTATTATAGGGTGCCTCTTACCTTATTTTACCATTGGTACATAAATAAAGGCCCATTTGCCCCACTGGATGGCTTTGTGTTCAATAATCTTCCAGGACCGTTGTAGGCATCGCCATCTTTTAACTAATTCCGATTAGGTGAAGATGAGGTGAAGAGAATGAACTTAGCTATGTGCCTGCTCCAATATATTATCCATCACCCTGTAAAATATGCTGAATTGCTGGGCTGACCTCTAGCATCTAGTGAGAATATCGAAGTACCAAACTTTAACCCTCAGCTTATGTATGGCTTCAGACGACCCATTCAAGACTGAGAAAAATGGGGTGGAAAAATGGAAGGTGTCCCAAAATAGATGAGGCAGGGGTACTAGATTACAAAAGATTAAGAATAATATGTGAGTAGTAAGGAAAGGGTACTCACAGTTTTGTTTTCAATGTCCTGCGCTATGGTCAGGATATTTGTGTTACCTTCAAATTCATATGTTGAAATATTAACCCCCAAAGTAATGGCATTAGTAAGTGGGGTCTTTGGAAGGTGATTAGGTCATGAGCATGGAACTCCCATGAATGGGATCAGTGTCTTTATACAATAAGCTGATAAAGCTTCCTTGTCCTTTCCACCATGTGAGGACATAGCTAAAAGCCATGTATATGCTGGGAAGCGGGTCTTCACTAGAGACACAATCTGTTCCTTGATCTTTGATTTTGCAGACTATGGAACCATGAAAAATCAATTTCTGTCATTTATAAACTACCCAGTTTATGGCATTTTGTTATAGCAGCCCAGATGAACTAAGGCAGGTGGGGAAAACAGAAGGGGAAGAGAGTAGTAAAATTAAAAGAAGTGAGGAAGGACCAAGTCCTCATGCAATGTAGACTTGAATTTGACAACGGGCAGAAGATGAAGAGCTAGTGGACATGGAGGGTACAAGAAAGAAAGTAGGTAATTGGTAGGGCAAGAAATCAGAAGATACACAGATGTTTATGAAGTCCAAATATAGATACTTAGAAGGGTTTCCTTTCCATCTGAGAGTGTGGGTGAATGACAGGTAAAGATGTAGGGAAAATGTGAGGGAATGTTTAGAAAATGAGAACGACTTTTGAAACACAGAGATCTGATGAAATCAGTATGACGGAGGTTTAGAGGACTGTGAGCGGGATTATCAAAAACTGTGGAAACCATCGAGAGTTGAGTAGAATATAAGGGAATAGATACTAATGTGTGCTTCCGGAAAATTAGACTCACAAGATATAGAGACTTTATGAGGCAAGGATTGCTGGGTTTAAGTGAATCCAAAAGTGCCAAGTCCATTCATTTAATAACTACTTCCTTAAGTCCTACCATGTGCCTGACACTGATCGAAGTCCTAGGTATGAACAGTGAAGAAAATAGCAAAGTGCCTGCCCTCGAAAAGGTTATATTCTAGTGGGAAGTTAGATAACAAAATGGCAAAAAACATATTGCATAAGATCATACAGGATGGGTTGTATCATTCATGGATTTTATAATTTTCTACATCACATTAAAGGAGACTTGAGTATTAGGGATGTGGAAATACTTGTATGGCACAGCTTCCTCCAGTTCTGAAAATACCCTCTGCTCAGGAATCCACTCCATTGTGTTTTTTATTTATTTACCTGCCTTCTGAAGGCTAGAAAAGGTGACATTTTGATGCTTGCTTATAATAAAAGCCTTGAAAACTTCATGGCAATTGCTGACAAATTGTTAGAATATATGCCCAAATCACATTTTTAGTTGTATTTGAAGACATCTTTATTCTTTCTATTCTTTTAAGTTTGGTACAACTTTAAATTCAGATCCAGTGCTTTCTTCTTTTGGTTTTCCTCTTTACCCTTGATCTCTTGGCTTCACTTACAAAGACAGATCCAAAATGTTAGAGTCTGTGAGCTATCTCACATAGATGCCACGTATCTCCTTTTCCTCAGGTTTCTTTTGCTCCTGGTAAAGTTAATCTAATTTTCCCATTAGAATTATTCCATCTTTTACCATTCTTGCCACTGACTCTCTCTCTACTTTCCTCTCTCTACTTTTCTATCTTCTTTATACTCCACTTATATAACACTTAAGTAGACTGGATTCAAAGTAGCCATGAGTGCCCTGTATCTGGATTATTCTTGATTTGAAATAAGGCAAAAGATAAGTGAAGGCTGGTTTACCATAATTAATGAGATATCTCAAAACAGCCCAGAAGAATTCATCCACACACCAATTAATTTAAGATTTCAACTAATTATTTTCAAAGAATAAAATGACAAATATAAGTCTTAAAAAAGCTTGGACTCACTTGTTAACAGTACATTTTTTTATGGCATGGTGCCTGACATATCTAATTGAAGCCACGTTTTTAGTTGTTAATATTCCTATTGCTGATGGGGCAAAATTTGGTGTCGTTTGTTTGTTTGTTTTGTGTTTCCTTCATTCCCTTCACCTCTAAAACCTGATAAGGTCTTTTTTTTAAATTATCTTACAGACTTCCCCAATTTTATTCAATAACTCTCTGTAACTATTCAAATGCTTCAACTGGAAGTGAAAGTCAAACTCATACATAACTGAAGACCTTCGCTGAGAGCATCACAAATGCCTTGCTCCTTTAAAATAGAGGCCCAAACCCTCAAGAATGACTGAACAAAATGTCCACCATGTAAACTTGAAAATGTGAAATTTAATTAAGAGAAAATTTTACAGTGCCCTACAGAGCATCCAATGTAGAAACAAGAAATATTGACAATTCTTGGATAATCAAATAACCACATTTCTTAACTTGAAGTTGAATGTAATTTAAGCCTGATCTAAAGTTAAATTATTCAAAATTATTTGATGAGCATTCAAAATACCATTATAATTAATGAGAATACTTACCACTTACTGAGCACTCAGTATGTGCTAAAGTCTATATTGGTTGTCTTACATGCATTGTTTCATTTAGTCTTCATCTCAATTGATTAAAGTTAATATTATTGCTATCACTTTCAGGTAAGGAAGCTCAAGACTATAGAGATTAAAGAATTTTCTGGTATATCCATACCTGAGATTTAGCCTCCTATGTAATTATACCTTGAAACACATTTTCTCTATTTTATTTTATTAAAATTTTTTAATGTTTAATTTTGAGAGAGAGAGAGAGAGAGCTAGCAGGGGAGGGGCAGAGAGAGAGGGAGACACAGAATCTGAGGCAGGCTCCAGGCTCTGAACTGTCAGCACAGAGCCTGATGTGGGGCTTGAACCCATGAACCATGAGATCATGACCTGAGCTGAAGTTGGACGGTCAACCAACTGAGCCACTCAGGTGCCCCAAAACATATTTTCAACCATTAAATAAACTATATCAATTTGAAACTACAAATATGCAGTGAAGAATAACTTGGTAGGTGGAGAAGAGGTAGAATATTTATTTAAATAGTAGCTTCCAGAGTCAGAGAATTCATTTCAGTAGTTGTGGATTATTTCAGTAAGCATCTAATATTGCTGCGATTCTAATTTCTAAGTGTGGAGAAAAACAATGAAAGTACTATGAAAGTAAACTTTAAACACAAACAGAAAATTCTAGTATGTCTATCATAAGATGTTCTAGAAAAAAAGCATTAACAATGGATTAACTAATCCTGGCCAATGGACCAGAATAAAATTCAATTTAAAATGTCTTAAACCATAATGCTGAAGTAGTCTCACTTGCTCAGGATATTTCCAAACAATAACTATTACTACATACACACATATGTACTACATGTAACACAATAATGCAATTTTAGTCAAGGAAGTAATGCAACTATAGAAACTGAGGAATATGAATTCCACCTTGACAATGGAAATGGCTCTATATGTATTTACTTGGCATTTAACAGACCTAAGACTTATGATACTTTGAAGAAAAAGTCTGAATATTTGCCCTGGCACATTTTCTCTAGTTTTCCTAAGGCATTCACAAATATATTTTCAAAATATAAAATATACAGTAATGCATTTGTTTGCTAAATTTGAGAAGATTTAAATTACAACACACTTTTTGCAATAGAAATAAATGACCAAAAAAAAAAAAAAAAAGGCAAAAGTGGGAAGCAAGTGGTCACAGGAGTAAGTCTAGCTGTGGAAATGATTGCATTTGTGCACCTGACATCAGCAAATTAACATCTGGGCCAAAATGCAGTGTGCTTGATGACTAAATATTATGTGTGAGAAAGCACACAAGACAAAGCTGGAATATCAAGATGAGACAGTCTAAGAAAGAAGGGAGATTCATTACATTCCACCATACTGTCAAAAGCTGTCACTTGTGAGGTTTCAGTGAGGACACACTCTATTCTGGGAAAAGGACATAGCTCCACTGGCTAAAAGGGGAATAGAAACAAAATGTAAACAACTGGAATAAATGCACCAAATCATCAACCTTCATTATTTTGGAGAAAACAAGCATGCAGGGCTTTATTTTCCTTATGCCCCATAAAGAACTGTACTACCTGTATGACCTTAGAAGGCTGGGTTAGTTAGCTTGTCTAAAAGCATTTTCAGGGAAACTTGCTTTAATGCTCAAGGTATGCACTTGAATAAATATACATTGTTTTGCCCAGATATATTTTCCTCTTAACAAATTAGCCAGGATTTCTGGTCTGATGTCTTTTTATTTTATTGAGAAGCAAAAAGAATAGCGTTTTATTGAAAAACAAGCAGTTGTGAATCCCCCTGTAGGAATGAATGGATTAGTTGTTACTCGTGACACCTCCACTGCTCTCCGACCTTCAGGACACTTTATGCTGAGAGAGACATGCATGTTAGCCCTCTGTGGCAAAGACAAGATATTTGGGGAGAAGAGTACTTTCTGTGGAACAGCTTTTACTTCTTTCCCCGATGGATCTGGAAGTATAACTCTACTGTTAAATTCAACTGTATACATGTAGACAAGAAAAAAGGCGCTACAGTGAAATGCCCATAGTTAAAAGGGAAAGCAGGCTACCATTTAAGAAACAAATAGGCACAAAAGGAAGACAAAGGGAATAAGGCTGAAAAAATGAAATGAAGATGCCAACTTGCTTTTTTTTCATTTTAGCCTCACATATACATTGGAATTTTAATTTGTATTGTCCTTAAAGGAAATTATTATTCATCAGTGATTTAAATTTGCAGGAGATTCCATACATTTGTTTTTAAAATTATGAAGAAATCAAAATAGAGAAATTCTGTGAGCCACCTCATGTCTGGTGGTGGATCGAGGACTAGAAACTGATTTTCTGATGAACCTTGATAATCTTCTAATTAGGAGTTCTATTACATGAAGTCTAAATTTTACAAAAATGTGTTTACTGAAGGATTTTGTATTTCTGCTGCACATGGTTTAGTATGAATCTAAGGGTTGAGGTTCAGTAGATAAGCAACAAAAATGTAAAGTGCAAAAACAATTCTTACCCTTAGGTGAATATTTCAAATATGTTATTCTGTGCTTGAGGTTAAATGAAATTTTTGCTCATGCAAGAAATAAATTCTGCTTAGGTAAAATGTAGTGTATTATTTTCCTTCTCATAATTAATAAGTGGCCTTGAGGAAGCAAAATCGCTGAGTAGTATGATAAAGCACTTGTTAATGGAGATACATTTATCCAAAGAAATATTTGTCCCCCAACCCCCCACCGCCAAAATGAAAATCTCTTCAGTTTAAACTGTCTCATGTAGTCAGTTCTCTACCCTCACATTTTAAATATCAGACCATGTGAATTACGCAGTAACAGTCCTGAGTCACGCAGTAACTCCTGAGCTTGACTGGGCTCAGGAGAAATGTTGCTTTGCACAAGAGAAGGTTTTAGATGTGGAGGCTCAAATGTTCTTAGTTGGATTTGGCTGCAGCAGATAAAGGGACAGAGCACTCAACTGCTCCTACAGGAATAGACAAAAGATGAACAGATGGGTTTTTTTTTTTCAATAGTAATACAGGAACTATTCTTAAAGGATTTTTACTGGATATAATTGTAAACAATATGTGTGGTTAACTCCACATAAAGTTCCATTTGGCTTGTAAAAAATGATTTAAAGTTAATATGTTGGATGAATTACTTGTTTTTCTTTAAAAACAACAGAGAGCTCAAATAATAGAGCATCTCATAATGGACTATAGAGTCAGATACACTTGAGTTTGAATCCTTATAATCTATTGCCACTTTGAGCAAATTACTTTACTTCTAAGCCTCAGTATTTTCATCTCTAATTTGTAGATAATAATATCTTTCTCATTGGGATGTTATGAGAAGGCAGACAATTTTGTAGAGGTCATGCACTGGCCTGACACAGTTGTGGTTCTCAATAATTGGTAGGCATTGTCAAATTAGAAATAAAGGTTTGTTTCATCAGATAAAAGATGCTATAATTTTTCTAATAATGAAAACTCCACCACTGGGACATAATGGATACAAGATTAAGCAGATTAATGTATTTGGAGGATATTGTCCTTTTTTGTATCCCACTAAGTAGATATAAAGTAGTCCCTGGCAACCCCAAATGAAGATTTTTTCGGTGAGTTTCAACTGCACGGGGGTTATTGCGTGGCATAGGCCTCAAAAAAAAAAAAAAAAAAGGATTTTCCTCCAAAGCCCAGCAGCATCATATCTGAAATATTATTAGTCTCTTTAAAGAAAAGGAAAAATCTGGCTCTTTTAGAATTGTCTAGGAGTATTCTCTTTAAACTGGCAGTCTGTTCAAATTCAGCATTTTGCAAACTATGTTAGATATAGTTTTAACATAACCTTTGTAAGAAGAAAGAGATTGATTAATTTGCTGCTGACAAGAGTTCACATTCTTTTTGTTTTTCTCAGAGGATGCATCTGCTTCCTATTCTGAACATGGTTCTACTTACAACCTAATTGCGCTACCCTACACTGCCCTATTATTTTCTGAGTCTGAGCCTACATTTTAGGCCAATCATCGAAGAGGACAGGAAGAGAAGACTTGGAAATTGAAGGCTACACATATACATACTAGTCTGGTTCCATATATCAGTATAGCTGCTTCATATTGTGTGAGCATGCAGCTCTATGCTTTAGGCTTGTCCTCACGATTTCCTGAGATAGGTCAGAATTATTGTCTCCATATGAGGTGTGATATTTGTCATCTAATGATAAATGGTTGAATGATTTAAGCACTTACTTGGGCTTCATAGTTACTTCGCTTCTTTCACTGGGTCTTGGGCTGTAGTTAGAATATTTTGTCCAGATGTATAAATGGAGACTTTGAAGAAAAAAATCATCAGGTTTTATTGTTTAACTCTTTAAATACCACCGTGAATAGTAATTAAATTAGTATCCATGAAGCACTATAATAAGTGAAATAAATTTAAAGGAAATATTACATATGTAAAAGCTGAATTCAAATTAAGATCCCCCTTTTGCAATGTTGACTTGGTGAATTTAAGTTTTGTTGCAACGTCACCCTATTCTCTAGAAAACCATCATGGTGGTGCTTATCCCAAATTTGGCAATACATATATTCCATCATAAACTGTGGTTAGGTTTGGGGGTACTGAACTCTTGGAAGCACCTTTATGTTTAAGCTTGGTGTATATGACTGAAGTCTTGAGTTTCTGTTTTTTCTCTTTACATGTCAAATCTTAAATTAGAAACTTACCCAATCACTTCTGTTTAGCGTAGCAAAACCATACTGCAAAGGGTAGTGCAAGAAATGAATTCTACCTCACAATGAAGTCATCAACCTAAGGATTACAGAAGGTAAAATTATTCACTTATCTTGTCAAATGGTCTCTTCTGAATACTGATTTAATCTATTAATTTCTAGTAATATACCAAACATGCAACACTAAATATACTGAATATATATACTATATATGATACATTAATTGTTTATATACTACAATATATACAAAATCACAAACTATTATACTGAATATATTAAACACTGATAATATATTATATATGCTAATAAACTGTTAAAAATATAAACACTGAACATGCAGCATTGAACATTTGTTAAAATAAGTAAAAATAGGTACTTAACATGTCCTAAAAAAATACTGTTGGAAGCTTATATACATCATAAATACAATGCCAATGTCATCATTTTACGACTGAACAAAAGCAAAAAAAGTCATCAGAGATGACTTAATTCTGCTGAGGTCATGGCTGATAAGCTGCAGATTAGAATTTTAAGTCCAGGATTTCTAACTTCAAGGCCAGTATTTATTCAATTATGTTACATTCAATTCTTACAAGACTATTAAGATTTAATAGAATTTGGGGAAAAATGTGTTTTCTTCATTAATCTTGGTCTTCCTCCACTAGTGGTTAAAACCAATGATCCATTTTTTTAATAAGCCTTTCATGAACAGGGACCATGTATTTGCTTCTTTGTCTATCCTCAGCATCTAGAACAGCGTTCTGCATGAGCAGGTGTTCAATCACTGTTGACTCAGATGGGCAGAATTCATTCTTTAAACCAAATATATGCCAAACCTCAAATGATTGTCCCCATCTGGCATGTCTAATTGTCTCAGAAACAGAAATGTTCATTCATTCTGTTGCAAGGTTTCCTATTTCTGTTTCATTTTATTATGTCAGGAAATTATCACACCAGGAAATTCTTGGGCAAAATACACTGGACTCCCACTAGCCATGGAATTTTCATATTACAATTCATATGTTCATGTTCAAAGTTATAATTTCATATTTTCCCTTTAGATTTGGGGATTGAATTAAGAAAATATTAATAAAGCTACACCAAGTCTCATAACAGTATGACAAATAATGAAGAATGCTTATTATTTGCACTATATTCTATATGATATAGCATTCTTTGCAGTAGAGTCTACAAAGTGGAAAATCAGAAAATTAAAGCTCACAATAACTTTTCCAGAGAAAAATCTGAGGTAAACAACTGACAAGGTGATCTTTACTTTTACAGAAAATATTCATACAAATCTTCCATAGTATTACTTTAGCTTAATACTAATAAATCACTAAGAAGCTTTTAACACAGGCCATTCTAACATTTACCTGAAGATATAGCTCCTGATAATTATTTTAAAAAAAAGGAATTCAGTTCCTGCATGAACTGATAAACGGACATGCAGTCCACTTTGTTTGCATGTGTGGAGATTAAAAGTTTTCTATAAATCCAGATGAATTAGATAGATTCTTAAGTAGTTCATTCACAGTATTTTCTCCTCTTAGATGATATCTTTATAAATACAGTTGTATCTGTTTATCTGCATATTCAGACACATATATGCGAAGTTGATGAAATCATCAGAGAAACAGTACATCCTATTCAGATGCAGAAAAGAAATATGTACGTTGACAGCAGTGAGGCTCCCTAGATAGTATCTTCATGGTCATGCAATGGTCTTTCGTTCATATTCTAACTTATATGGACTTTGTACTCTATTTTGAAGAAATCAGGTGGAGTGCTTAACATTCACTTAGAGCCTGCAGTATTTCTACATCTGTTGCTTTCCTCATGTGTCTCTCTTCGTTCTTATAATGGCATTGCCCCATAACTTTAATAAATACATATTCATATTTATATGATATATCCAAATAAAAAGTTTATGTGAGCAATATTAATTTATTCGTTTATTTTATTTACCCAGAAAATATGTATTGTCACTTGCTATGTTGTAGGTAGCTTTTAATACTATAGAAAGATATTATCAGAAAAACAGACAAAATTCCTTTTCCTAATGGAGCTTACATCAAACTGAAGAGACAGACACAAAATAAAATTCTATTTCTACTAGTGATGAATTTTGCAAGGAAAAACACATTGTGCAGTAAGAGTGTATATAAAAATAACTTAAACCCCAACCAAAGTGTCTCCTTTAATTAAAAACAAATTCAATAATGGTTTGGTTTGCAAGCCAAGAAGTGTCATATGACTTCAGGTGGTTATTTTGTACCCTGCTTAGACACACATTTCCTTTTTAATGGAGGATTCCTGGGGAGTTATTGTCTCACATCCCTGTCGAATTTTTGGATATTTGTTTTAAAAAATAAAATACATAATATCACAGCTTAGAAATTATAAAACTGATTTTCTAATCCCTTCTTTCTTTAATAGAAAATAGAGCCTCAACAAGTTGATTCTGCACAGATTCTCAAGTGTAGACCAATGAGTATTTCTAAACATGAAATATCACGAAAAGCTTATGAATGTTCATTTAGAAGCTTGATCATATGGGTTAGTTCATGTTTTGAACAAATGGAGCATAAGAAAAAATAAACTAATATTTAGCAACACAAGTAAACAACACTCTAACAAGAAAGGCTATATATATAGCCTTAACATATAATTATTACACGAAAGAGACACTACTGAAATTTACATGTGATAAGTATGTAGAAAAACATTGTCTTCATTCTTCTTTTCTAAATGATACAAGTGCAATTGTTTGCCACCGATTTAAGGCAATTACTCATAATGCTATCTTTACAAAAACAGCTGTCTTAAATTGGATTCCCTGGAAACAGATTCTGAGGTGGAGAGTTCTAGGTAAAAGGTCTAAAGGGGATACTGTTAAAAGATACAGGTGGGCTGGATAGGGAAGGGATAGGTTTGATGTTCTTCGTATTTATCTTGCTTATCTGTGGGTCTCTGAAAAATCTTTGGTTAACTTTTCAAATACTTATTCTGCCTCATTCTCTCTCTTCTTTCAAGACATCTTTTGCATGCATGTTAGACAAATTGACTGGGTCATTTATAGGTCTTCTGCTGTTTTCTATATTTTTCTTTTTTTCCCCTCTGTTTTGATTTTACAGATTTTTTGTTGACTCACCTTCAACTCTAAAAACCCTATCTTCTAACTTATCTAAATTGTTGTTAAACACATATGTTGAGGTCTCAATTTCACTTATTTGATTTTTAGTTCTAGAATTCCTTTTAATTATTTTTGTAAACTCTAGTTATTTGGTAAAATTGTCCATCTTTTTTTTTCTGTCTCTTTGTCTTTATTTTTTGAATATGTGAATTGTTATTTTATTTTGTTTTATTTTTTTTTAAATGTTTATTTATTTCTGAGACAGAGAGAGACAGAGCATGAGTGGGGGAGGGGCAGAGAGAGAGGGAGACACAGAATCGGAAGCAGGCTCCAGGCTCTGAGCTGTCAGCGCAGAGCCTGATATGGGGCTCAAACTCATAAACCGGTGAGATCGTGACCTAAGCCGAAGTTGGTCACTCAACCAACTGAGCCACCCAGGCACCCCATGAATTGTTATTTCAAAATCCTTTTAAATAACCCCAATATCTTACTCTCTTATTATTTCTCTTGGTCGTTAGTATTTGGTCTCCTTTCTTGTCATTCCAATGAATAATTAGACTGTTAAATGACCTGTAATATAATCAAACGGCATAAATTTGGTGTAAAAAATGGATAGGCTCCAAATAGTGTTGACTTCCTCCAGAGAGGGGTCATCTTTTTCTGTAGTGGGTAGGTGGATGTGGGAGCCATCAGCTTAATCAAATTGAAAGCCAGGTTGAAATCCAGACTGCAGTTTTGGTATGGCTCTGCACACCTTGGGTTTGCCCTACTCTTCAGGGATAGCTCTCCAGAGTTCAGATGAAAGCCTTTTTCTTTTCACCATAGACCTTCTGACAGCATGACTTGAAATGTAATACATATTTCTCAACACTGAGGATGTCAGATAACCCTCTTTGCTTTTCAGAAGTTTTGGCTTAGATTTTTAACCTTCCATCCCATACAACTTCAGAATTCGAGCAACTGTCTTGAAATTGTTTTCTTTTTCTTTTTTTAATTTTTTTTTTTTTTGCTTTTTCCATTCTGAAACTTCAAAAAGCTTTGTTTTTTCCTCTATTCCCACCAGCAGGTATCCTTAACTTGGATTCTTGTTTTCTTGCTTACATGGAAAACTGCTGCTTTTTCAACCTCTAATCCACTAATTTTTTCACAATTCAGTCCAAAAAGGAGGATAAAAATGATTCCATTTGGGGAGTTTATGAGTTGATTACCATGACTTTGAAATGTCAAGATTTGTAATGGTAAAGATGAATATGTTTCAGCATATTATAAAGTAGATCAGTGTCTCCTACAAATATTCATTAATGAAAGATGAAATATTGATGGGGAAAATCTAGTTATGGTTAAAATGTGTAATCTCAATGTATAAAATAAGAAACTCTATTGATTTATTTATTGGGTTTTATTATCATTGGAAAGATGAGAGGGTGGTGACAAACCCTCCAACATTCATGAAATACAAAAAAATTGGAATTGTTTTGAATAAGGCATGTTATCAGACTTGTGATGCTGTGTCTTATATAATTTGCAACATCAGTTTATCAATACTTACGGAAGAGCCAAAAGCTTTATGCAGTAATGATGCATCATACAAATTTATTTTTAATCAGGCACAACTTTAATGTAGAAATAAAAAAAAACCTAAATTGCTATCAACAAAGCAATTTTTGTGTTATCTTTTTTGTACATCTTTGAAATTACTGGAAATCCTCTAAAATATTTCTAAGTGTGATATAGACATAATTTAGGGAATTATACATTATTTTCTGTGATTAGAGAGTGTCTGAGAATTATGCAAACAAAAAAGTTATCCCAATATCTTCTTCCAACACAGGTGGCTATGAGAGTGATTTTTTTTTTACTTTGGTTTTTATTTATTTTTCTTTCATTTGTAATTCCTAAGTAAATGTAAAGTATACAAAAATACATTTAAAGTATTTCTATGTGAAAGTAATGACGTCTTCTTACTTTAAAATATAGGTACAATGATTAGTACAATCAATAATGTTTGGGAGGAAGTATGGGAATTAAACTAAAAATCTCATATTTTTAAAGGAAAAAGTGAATTTCAATTAAGAAATGTTTTGGGGGAAAATCATGGCACCTTGTTAGTGCATCATTTTTACTGTATTAGAAGAATAAAAAATAGTATTTATTAGCAACAACCACATACTAAATAGTTCAGCCAGTTCCTTTTCTGGAACACAATTATCATCTCTCTCTCTCTCTCTCTCTCTCTCTCTCTCTCTCTCTCTATATATATATATATATATATATATATATATATATATAATGATGGCATGGAACTCTGCTTATATGTATCACACAGAGACCCAGGCTTAAAGAGCAACCACTGTCCATATTATTTTTTTTAATAATACATACTTCTTCTTTAATAATAATACATACATACCTCTCTAAATCTTATGCAGCATCTATGGAATACCAGGGTACAACTAGATCATTTCTCAACATTTTACCATGGATTCATTATTTGGTTCTATGTCCATTTGGGAATGTTTTTCCTGTGCTAATTGCATAGATTTACACTCCCTTGTTATTGTTTATCCACAAAGTAATTTGATGTCATTCAATCCAAACCCCAAATTTCATTTGAAATGATAATGTACATGTGTGAGTGTGTATGTGTGTGTGTGTGCAATGCTAGTGTGTGCATAAGCCAAAACACAAAACCATGTAAATGTCCATCCTGAAAGATCAAGTGATATAGAGATGAATTACATCTACTGCAAATTTCCAGTACAGGATCCAATATTCCTTCACTCTTACACTTGTACTTTGAATAGCAATATCCACGAATGCTGAATAGGCCAAGTTTATTAATTATTAATCCCAAATTCACATCTCAAACTTCATCCAAATACCTTTTAGCTTTCTCATAATGTTTCCTAAAACCTACTGTCTTTAACAATATCTATTAAAGAACCATAAGTTTCTAGTGATTTTTAACTTGACTCTCCATATCGTTACAGTCTCCATAGTGTGCCAAAATTAGGTCCCTGGTCATATAATGGGGAAACTGTTTAACTCCAAATTTACACCCATTTTATTTTCCCTGTAACAGTAATACATACATACTTATTCAATTTTTACTTTGAACTTTCCTTGAAAAGCACAGCACTCCAACATGGTATGAAATGGTTTTAGTCAAGAGCATCCTGCTCACATTAGGTGAATATGATATGAATTGTGGCACAACTGAGTCTGGTGTGATTTTCCTAGTTGGCCCACTCATACAATTATGGAGTTACATTAAAGAGTATGATTTAATCTTTACCAAGATTTTATCTTTACCCAGAATACCTAATCCTATGCTTGGTCTATTTGTTCCTCCATTCCTATATACAAAAAAGGTAAAATAAACCTTTACTGTTGTCTAGAAGACTGGCCCTCTAGTGTATATTTCAGTTGAAATGGGGTCAGGAGAGCACCCTTTTTTCAAGGCCAGAAGATTAATCCTAAACCAAATCTGAATCCAGAATTGATCACTCTAATGAGAAAAAAATAAAATAAACCACTGCTGGTATTACAGAAAATAGAATAGGAAGAGAACAGAAATTGGGTTTGCTCCCAGTTCGTATACTGCCTCAGCTGCCTGCCACAAGAATTTTCAGGCTAGGACCGCCGCTGTGCAATCCACTAATGTGTAGGAGAAAAAAGTTCCAAGAAGACAAAGCTCTGTGCTTGGCAAATAAAAACCAGGGGTCTTCTCACCATTCTGACAGAAAAGATGGAAAAGATGCCTCATGCTTCCTTGCATTAAGTTTTCACTCACTTTGAAAACTCATCTCCTACAAAATATGATCAGTCCGTTTCCTCCAACTTCAGTAATGCCTTTTATCTTTGGAAGGTGATATTTCTGCCACTTGATTCTGATCAATTCCCAGACTTGGGTGTGGGGAGGTTATGGCAGGCAGGAAGGAAACAGAGGAAGATGAGAAATCTTGCCTTTACCCTAGGTGGTGAAAAAGTTGATTTATAACTTTAAAGTGAAAATGTCACAGTAGTTTCTTATTTGCTTTATTAAATGGCAGATGATGCATGTATGTGATATTGTATAAGTCGACTTAAAAGACTGAGGTGCTGAATGGGTTTTACATCAGTGAATTTTAAATAGTGATTTACCTAGAACTCTAGAAATATAATTCCATTCATTAATATAACTAATAATCATAAATATATTTATTAGTAAATTAAGACATATTAGTGCTAATATTTTTTTTAAGTGGAACAAAAATGATAATGTAAATATATATTTATTGAAATAAAATGGTTCAGTATGTAGGTGGATAGAAATGCAATGGTTAAAACACAAATTTCAATCAAAGTTCTAAGTTGACAACCAAATATGTGTGCAAAACATTCAACAAAAGGGATTATCTTAATGTATTTTGGGGGGAGGGCATGAAATATACAGAATAATAAAGACTTATTTGGCTTTTTAGAGAACAAGTACATTTACTTTTAAAACATTAATGTTAGAGAACTGGGGCTTTAAAATCTGAAAAAGAAGATTTTTTTCATCTGAAAAGTCAAGATTTAGACATTCAGAGACTGTTTTATTTGGAGTCTAAAGGAAGAATTATGTTTTATGCAGAGTTTTTCATATTTCTTTGCAAGAGAGAGAAAAGGACAAGAAACAAAAATAATACATTTACTGAATAAAAAGTTGAAAAAAAAACCACCCAAATATTAGTCATCCCTTTTTTTCCTATTTTTATAAAAGTGTTATTTGGTCTGAACTTGGGTGATATTAACACAACCCCAGATGAAAACTTAAGACAATTTTTCTTTGGCCATTAGAATATTATCCTACTTACATTGTGCCCTTCCTTAATCCATTTTACTTCTTGGGGTGTTTGGGAGATGAAGGAGTTCTTCATTATCTGCTGTGCCTCATGGCAGTGACAACAATGATAAAATTTGGTCTGTACCCAGGAGAACTCATTTATTCCTTCATTAAAATAACATTTATTGTTGTGCATTGTGAGAGTAATCGGGTCCTAATAATACTACTGGAGGGAAGTGAGGGTCATAGAAGCAACCAGAAGGTGTGTGAATATAATTTTGGGAGACAATAGGGAAGATTTCTTAATGAGGATTACATAATGTAGACACAGTTGCTAAACTTCCAAAGACGGAGATGTGTGAAAATAACATTTATAAAAAGCAAAACATTCTCCTTGTCCAAGTACCCATATTTTCATCTATCATTTCCCCTCTATCACACAGTGACACGGGTCTATTCTCTCCTAAACCCACCTGTTCTCTTTTGGCTTTTACTCCTCCCAAACCTGTATCATGATCACTTCTTTTTTGAATAACTTTCTCATTTCCACTAAGTTTTTGTCCTCTCAATTACAACAATTTTCAATGATTTCCATCCATTAAAAAAAGCCTATCTTTCAAAGTTTTACTTAACTTTAGCTACTACCTCTTTCTTATTTATGACAAACTTCTTAAAGGTGAAACCTTCTCCCAGGAGGCCTCTACTGCTCAGGCCTCTACTCAAAGACCCTCTCTAAAGTCAGTAGAGATCTCAATGTTAAGCTCAACAGCTCTTCCTCTATTCAGAACCTACTTGAATTCTTTTTTTTTTTTTTTAATTTTTAACATTTATTTATTTTTGAGAGAGAGACAGAGACAGAGCACGAACAGGGTAGGGGCAGAGAGAGAGGGAGACACAGAATCCGAAGCAAGCTCCAAACTGCAAACCCCAAGATCATGCCCTGAGCTGAAGTCAGACATTTAACTGACTGAGCCCCCAGGAGCCATCTACTTGAATTCATAATATCTGTATAATGACATTTGACTTTGAGAGGACTACCCTTCGCTGAAAAAGAATTTTTCTTTTAGCCTCATCTGTATTATAGACTTTCAGTCACTGACTTAAATTTATCAGAGAGTCTCTTCTCCTTAAGTTCATTTCTGGAAATTTTTGTGACTTTATGTTTCTTTTACATTCTTCACATTTCTTCATTATACTCACCACCTTAAAGTAGTTATGTCTTAGTACCTGACACTTTGTGCTTGGATTCTGAGGCTGTCATTTACTGTTGTATCTCTTTGGGAAAATTGTTTTCTGAGCCTTTAAGACTCAAATGTTAAATACATATAATAATTGTGTTAACTTCATAGAGTTTTAATGAAAAACTGTCAAAAGACTGTCAAATAAGATAAATCTAAAAAAATATTGACAGAGTACCAAGAACTTTAATAAGTGGGAGATATTATTATAATAACTTTTGTTCATAATAATATATACTAGTTTAACATACTGGTGACTGGTTGAATCCAAGCTCTAGACCATCACTATTCAGTATACTTTTCCAATATGGCAGCCATTATCCACATGTGACTTTTGAACTATTTGACATGTGGCTACTGTGAAGGGGGAGCTGAATTTTAAATTTTAATTAATACAAATTTAAAGAGCTACACATGACCAGGGACAACTATATTGAACAGCACAATTCTAAACCTTTATTTTTAACTTCTTATAAGATACTAGTTTTCAAAGTTAAAATCTCTAACCACTCCCTTCCTCTCCTATATATTTTGGAAAATGCTACTTTTCTGAATTTCCTATTTCAATAAATGGCATCCCATTCACTAAAGCTAAAATGTTTAAATGCTATGTGATGTATTAGGATCCATTCTGAAATGAAAAGAGCATGACCTTTGAATCAAACACACCTGGCTTCGAATAGGGCATCTCCATTTCCTTGCCATTTGACCTTGGGCAAATTAAATAACCTGCAAGAGTCTAATTTTTTTTTTCATTTGTAAAATAGAAATAAATATGTGTATCATACAAGGCTATTATAAGGATTAAATGGCATAACATATGTAAAACACCTGGCAGAGTGTCTGGGCATAAAAAGTGTATATATTTCATAAATATACATTACTTTTTGTCTCGCCTCCCATTTCAAAAGGATTAACAGATCTTATTGATCTCCTGCTGAAATATTTTATGAGTCTTTCCTCTTTTTCCATTCCCATTGGATATGTTCTTATTAATTTCCTTCTCATCAGATTTTTCTAGTAGAATAGTCTCATAATCAATACCTCTTCCGAGTTCTCTGTTACTATTCTCTCTTATCCAATCTATCCTCTGAATTTCTACAAAATAATTTTCTAAAACTTAGGTCTGATCCTGTCACTCACTATTTATTGCTTTATAATTTTGCTAAACAAGTATGTAATTCCCCATTGGTTATAACTTTTCTAAAATAAGTGATGTCAGAGCGTATCATAGTACAAGTATTCCTCTGACACTTTCAAACTTGCATTTTGGGGGTCCACAGTAATATTTTTAGGTACACATACCTCTCATTTATTTACTTTTATTGTTATATCGCATTTTAAAAATAAGCGGCAATTTATTTTTTCTGTTGATAAACATTTAAGTTGCCTTGAACATTCTAGTATATTTTTTCTTAAGAACACATGCAAAAATTTTCCTAGGATATATATCCATTACATGAAATAAGGTGAATGAATATTAAGAGTGCAGCTCATTGAATTTTACACATGTAAATACCTTTGTAACCACCACCCAAATCAAGGAATAGAATATTTTCAAAATCCCAGAAGTTCACTATTACCTCCCATCCCCAGGAGCACAATTCTGAGTTATATTACTCTATATTCATGTTCTGGAATTCCGTATATATTAATGCACTCTTTCACGTCTACTCTCTTTTCCCATTATATCTATAAGATTCATCTATTTTTTTGCATGTACAGCTGTAGTTGTCACCTCCCTGTTGCCATTGTTCTTGAGTATCCATTATATAAACATACCGCAATTTATTTATCCAATTCTACTCCTGATATGTATTTGAATTATTTCCAGTTTCTTGCCATTAAGAGTAAAACTTCCAGGCAATGGACAAATGCACTCATTTTTGTTTAGGTTATTCCAAAGAATGAAATTGATGGATCATATGGTAAATACATTTTTAGCCATAGTAAATACTCTCCATACCATTTTTCAAAATGGATTACCAGCATCTAATCTTTAGCAGAAATTTCTGACAGTTTCAGTTGCTCTATATCCTCAATACTTTCCGCTTTGGTTGCCATTATCCTAGGTTTGCAGTATATGACTTTATGGCTGTGCTTCTATTTTACTGACAGCCAATGTTTTAAAGATTCTTTTCATATTATTAACAGGGTTTGGATATGTTCTTTTGGAAAGTGATTTTTTAAGGCTTTTACCCATCATTTTATTATTTTTTGTCTTTTTAGTTTTGATTTGTAAGACATTTTTGCATAGGATGGAATGGATCATTTGTTGAATATATGTATTTAAATATCTTTACTAACTCTGTGGCTCAGTGTTCCTCTCTTAATGTACATTTGATGCAAACGCTTTCTAAATTTTCATAAAGTACATTTAAAAATATTTTAGTGTTAGTGATGTTATACTGTTTTAATATTAATTCTAAATTCATTAAAACATTATTCTGTTTTATTATTTAAGTTTCTTTGATTTAGATGTTATATTTATTTGTATGATTCATCTGGAATTAATTTTTGTGTATGATTTGTGTAGGCTCAGGGTCCATTTTTTTTTCCATATAGTTATTCAATTGACTGATCAACATTTATTGAAAAGACAACCATTTCCCCCACTAACTTGTGAAGGTGGCTTTCTCATAAGTCAGAGTACTACATTGAGTGTATATATATTCTATATATATGTATATACTTATATATTCTATATATTTAGATATACATACATATTACATATAATATATATTTTATATATATAGTTCAACCCACTAAAAGGATAGAGACTGTAGGCAACTGAGTAGCAATGACAATGCTCACAGTACCTTGAATGTTCCCTTAAAATATCACTGTTTATACATTAAAAAAACAAACTAACAGAATTCCTTAGGGAAATGGTTAATTCTAGGTCCAGCTAGAACAAAAGAGCAAGGAAGAAATTACTAAGAGAATCATTTATATATGTATATAAAATTGTATTTGTGTGTGTGTGTGTGTGTGTGTATGTGTGTGAATGAGAGAAAGAGATGGGGGTGCCTGGGTGGCTCAGTCAAGTTTCGACTTTGGTTCAGGTCATAATCTCAGGGTTCGTGCATTCAACAAAATTTTGCTATTTGTTATTAATGTCAAAAGTAAATTTCTTTTTTCTCTAAAATGTGGTAATTTTACTAGAAGATTTTAGTATTGGTTTTGTGGAATAAGTTTTCTTTGTTATATGTTATTTCAGTATGTGTTAGTTTTTTTTATTTTAGAAGATTTTAATAAAATGTAATTTTATTATTTGCTCTGCTCTTTTGATTTAATTTTCCTGTTCAGGTAATTCTGTTGTCTGTTATTGTATCTTCTTTGTCAGTCATCCATATTTGCCAATTTTCCTCAAATAGTTCATATTTTTCTTCATTTCTTATAAATTTAAATTTTTTCATTTTATTTTTAATTGTTATTAAGGTGTTATCAATATGTTTATTTGTTCTTTTTTTTTGTAGTTTAATCTTCATTGCTGATTTTTTGCCCTTCACTTTATAATTATTTTCTAAATTCTGTCATTTCATTTCTCAGTTTCTTTAATTCTAACTTATGTTATTATTTCATTCTCATAGCAGTCCTTTATGCCATTTAGCTTTTTTCAGGATAAAAATTTATAGTTTTTTAATCGGTTTTTAAGACATGTTCTTCTGGTGTGCTGTTGTCATCTGTAGAGATGTCTTTTTTGTCCTGTTCTCCTTTATCTTATAATCAGTTTGTATGGGATTAGAACCTGATGGATTTGGCTCATTTTTATGAAAAATAAGTTTTCTTGTAATTTTGAAAATAGACGGCATCCACTGTAGCTTTATGAGTTTCGCAGAGATTCCTCTTGCTTTATTTTTTGTGTGTAGCACTCAAAAATTTAAAAACCTCGTCTTTGAAAACTTCATTCTCTGAGCTCCTAGTATTCAGTTTCCTCTCTCATTTTCCCCTTGGTTGGCTCAGCTTATTCAAGTATTTCTTTTTTTTTTCAGAAAGTTTTATTAAAGTATGAATTACACAAAATAAAGAGTGCGTGTTTCAATTGTACAATTTGGTAAGTTTTCACCTATGAAACCTGTGAAACCATCGTGTCCCCCGAAGACTTCCCTTGTGCCCCTATGTAATCCTTACCTGTTGTTCTTTCCTAGGCCTTCCCCTGTGCTCAGACAACCACCTATCTGCTTTGTGTCACTATAGTTTAATTGAATTCTCTGGAATTGTATACAAAAAAATCAAGTAGTATATACTTTTTGAATGGTTTCTCTTATTTAGTATGATTTTGGGCTATTATAAATTAAGGTACTCTGAACATCTGTGCACAAGTCTTTGTATGGTTGATACTTTCATTTATCTTGGGTAAATACTTAGGCACAGAAAGGCGGGCTCATATGACAGGTGTGTGTTTAGCTTAAAAATAAAACCTGCCAATGTCTTTCATGAAGTGGTTGTACCATTTTTATAGTCACATCATCAGTGTCTGAGTGTTCCATTTTTTTTTCACAACTGCAGTAACCCTGGCATAGGATATCCTCTTAATTTTACCTATTCTGATACATGTGTAGTGGTATATAATTGTATTTTTTACATTTTTTAACTTTTATTTATTTATTTTGTGAGAGAGCACACATGCAAGAGAGTTGAAGAGGGTCAGAGAGAGAGGGAGCATGAAAAAGAATCCCTAGCAGTCTCTCCACTACCAGCATATAGCACCACATGGGGCTCAAACCCACCAACTCTGAGATAATGACCTGAGATGAAATTAAGGGTCGGACGCTTAACCATCTGAGCCACCCAGGTGACCCTTCATTCACCTTTTAAAAAGTGGTTTCAGCTATCTTAAGTTCTTTCCAGTTCTGTATGAATTTTAGAAATACCTGTCAATATCAATCAAAAATGTCTTCAGGAATTTTCATTATATTGTGTTAAATCTTTTAAATATTTATCTCTAAGTATCTAAGTATTTAACATGTTTATGGTATTGTCAATATTTTTTTAATCTCAGTTTGTGATTGTTTGTTGCCAATATAGAGAAATATTCTTGCTTTTATATATTGCTCTTGTCTACTTAGTAAATTTGCTTGTATGTTCTAGAAGTTATTTGTTTTTTTTTTTTCTGTGGATTCCATAGTTTTCTCTACACAGATGATCATGTTATCTTTGAATAAAGACAATTTTGCTTCTTCCTTTATAAATGTGAATAGATTTTTTTTTCCCTCTGGTTCCTGTATTCTCAAGGACTTCTAGTGCAAAGTTCAATAGAAATGGTGATAACAGGATCCTTGCTTTGTTCCTGATCTTATGGAGAAAAGTGTAGTCCTTTACAATTAAATATGAAGTTAGTTGTAGGTTTGTTAGGTGACCTTAATCAGTCTGAGGAAATTTATTCCCATTCCTACTTCACTACATTTCTAAAAGGAAGAGATGATAGCTTTTCTGTACCTACTTCAATGACTGTGAGCTTTTTTCTTTTGAATTGATTAACTCAGTGAATCATAACAGTTTATTTTCAAATATTAAACTTGAATTCCTGGAATAAGCCCTACTTGGTATTGTAGTACAATCATTTTACATATTTAATTTGCTAAAATGTTGTTAAGAATTTTTGCATCGATGTTAGTGGGGGATAGTCATTTGTCATTTCTTGCAATGTCTTTGGTTTTACTATCAGGGTAATGCTATTTTCTTTTTTTTTTTTTTAATTTTTTTTAATGTTTATTTATCTTTGAGACATAGAGAGACAGAGTACAAGTGGGGGAGAGGTAGAGAGAGAGAGAGGGACACAGAATCCGAAGCAGGCTCCAGGCTCTGACCTGTCAGCACAGAGCCCAATGTGGGGCTCAAACTCACCAACCGTGAGATCATGACCTGCTGAATTCAGATGCTTAACTGACTGAGCCACCCAGGCTCCCCAGGGTAATGCTATTTTCATAATATGAGTTAGGAAGTATTTCCTCCTCCTCATTTTTTTTTCTGGAAGAGTTTCTGTAGATTTGGTATTATTTCATTATTGATTTTTAGGTATGTTTCATTAGGGAAACAACTGCGTCCACAGTTGTTTTTGTTGGTTTGTTTGACAAAGGTGTTAAGAATTAATTTAATGTAATATATATAAGGTTATGCAGGTTATTTCTTTTTGAATGAACTTTGGTAGTTTGTGTCTTTCAATAAATTTTCTTTTTCATTTAAGTTTTTGAATGCATCGATATACTAAAGTTTTCTAATAATATTGCTTAATTTTCCTTTTAAATATCTGAAGAATCTGTATAAATGCCACTTTTGTCATTCAAGAAATTGGTAATTTATGTCTTCTCTCCTTTTGTTCTTATTGGTCTAGTTGTATGTTTATCAATTTTATTGATCACAAAGAACTCTAGTTTTACAGATTTTGCTTATTTCTTTGCTTTCCATTTCATTGATATCTGTTCTGATTTTATTATTGCCTAACTTCTGATTACTTATAGTTACATTTGTTCTTCCTTTTTCTAATCTCTTAAGGTAGAAGCTGAGGTAAATAATCTAATACAGATACTTAATGTATTTATTTAAAATACTGATTTAATGTAGGTATTTAGTGTATTTTTTCATCTCAGAAATTCCACTTTTCATTTCTGTGGACTTGATTTAATTTTTTAACTTTTTAATACTATACTTGTCTCTAACTTTTGACATATGGGATATAGTAATAACTTTTAATGTTCTTGTCTACAAAAGCTAATATGTGTCAGCTCAATGTATTGATTTTTTTCCTCATCATAAGTTTTATTTTTCTGCTTTTTTATATTCTTTGGTGTCAAAAATTGGGCTCACCGCTCTGTAGTTTTCTTCTTTTTTGAATTTTAGTTCTCAAATCTTCACTGCCTCTGTAGATCTCTGATACCTTCAAAAATACTCTTATTTTTTTGTATTAATCTAAGTGTTTAAAATTTTCTCACTAGATAGTTGGCAGAAAACAAGTTAAGCTGTCATTTCTGGTAGTAAGATTCACCACTTTTTTTATTTTGATCAGAAAATAAAAATGATATTTTTTAGAAGAAAGTTATTAACTAGCTGCAAGCAAGTTACCTGACAGTTAAAGCTTCTTAACAGAATCAGAAGTTTAAAAAGTCTTATAAAAGTTGTCCCTTTGATTTCTGGGATGCTGGAGTTCTCTTCTAGTTCTCTATGCCATAGAGATTAAACAATAAATTCACTCCACAACGAGACTTCATTTGAAAAGTCTCTACCAAAAAATTCTGTCAACTCCTGGATCGCAGAGATTTGGTTATCTTTGAATCCCACTGTATCTAGGCCAGTGTCTTGAACTTTGTTTTCAAAATAAAGTAACATTTTGAATTTAAGTTATAATTTGGGGAATAATACTAAAAATATCTTAAAAGCACTTAATCATTGCTGATCATTGTGCTAAATGATTTAACTATAATATCTTATTTATTCTGTACAGCAACATTATGGTGTAACTATAAAGGAAGGGTAAATTCAAGTGTGCACACAGAGAGTGTGTTAAAATCTCTCCCCAAAAGACAACATACCTACTTTTTGCCCTGTTCATTTGAAATCATATCGCATATTTATCTTTTGTATCCTAGGAATGACATTAGAAAATCAGACACTTAGTTTCAGACAATTTTTTAATTTTTATTAGCAGTTATGGGCAGAATGTATTTTAGAGTCAGAGGTTGCCTCCAGGCCCAACCTGGGCCCTTGCTATAATATTACACTTCCTATTCTCTTCCCAGGAGCAGTAAATAAGTTGTGGCTTGGATGGCATCCCTTATGCTGGCTGAATGTTTGCTTGGCTTAAAATGTACACCTTCCTCCCTTTTAGCCTCTTCTCGGCTGTGCTCCTTCTTTGTACTCCATCCAGTTCCCTGCTCTGAGAGCCCTAGCCATAAACTTTCCTTGGCCGCTGCTTACCATGACCATAAGCTCCTTCATTGTGCAATATAAGTGCTTTGCCACCATGACTTTCTCCAAAAATCATATTGAGTCCTTCTCCAAGGGAGTAAGTTTAGTCCTAAATTCTACCACCTCCACCCTTTTCCTTGATTTGAAGATAAGGCTGGAATTTTACAGCTCATTCAATGCAGGCTAGGCACTGTAATTCAGAAGAGGCAAGTGACCTACCGGGTGTGGTCACTCAGACAGTGGCAGTCCCAGAATCAGAGCCCATATCTCTTGGTTCAACTTGGATAGAATAAAAATAAATCATAAAATATACTGTAAGCCCAGAACAGAAGGATGGTCTTACTTATAGATAAGGGTATTCCTATTTATTTATGCAAATCAACAGCATTCTGTATAAGGACCTTCTAAAAACAGAGACCCAAGTAAACATATGCAGATATGCCATATTTCTACAGTTCAAAGATGACCATGTTTGGAATTTTAACATTTTTGAAGCTTACTATTGTAAATGTATGTACAATTACAGCTTTTTCTGCTTTTTTTTTTCCTGAAAACAAAAAAAGTGTTAATTAACAGTGTGTCTTAGAATCCAGAAAATTTGTGCTTATTGATTTGTTTCTGGATATTTCCCTCAGTATAGATACCATAGACTTCAGACTCAGTCTCCTCACTATGCTCTTAGTACATGATTGAAACATCTTATATTGACAGGCTTTGGTATAGCAAAACACGAATAAGTTTTGAAAAATAAAAACCATTCTTTTTTTTTCTCAAACTAAATGTCTTCATTTTTGAAATGTCTTATGTACAGTAGCACCACATAATATTAATTGTTAACAGTTTTTCTACTTTAATTGTAATAACTAAATTGTGAGTAAAAAATTATGTATTTCACTGCAATCATTCAAACAATTTTGTATGTATTTCTATTTTGGGGGACAAAGGGCTGATGATCTTTTTATCTGTTCAGACCATGGCAAGAAAGGTAAAAACAGGCTTAAAATAGTATAAATTATTCATAATATTTTTATTCAACTTTCCATTAGACAAAAAAAAATCAAAGATATTTTTCTTCAACTTAAAATAGAGACTTGGACTCTTTTGTTGTTGTTGCTGTTTGTTTATTTATTTTGAGGGAGAGAGACAGACACAGACAGAGCCAGCAAGGGAGGGGCAGGGAGAGAGAGGGAAAGAGAGAATCCCAAGCAGGCTCCACACTGTCAGCACACAGGCGGATGCAGGGCTTGAACCCATGAACCCTGAGATCGTGACCTGAGCTGAATTCAAGAGTCGGATGCTTAGCGGACTGAGCCCCCAAGGTGCCCCGAGATTTAAACTCTTATTATCAGTGCATCTGAAAAAAATGCCATGGAAATTTGGCTTGTTTAACCTCCATGGCCACACAAACGGGCTTGTTTCCGAGCTTTACTACTTTTACAGAAAGAATTCTTGCACAGATGATGAAAATTATACTTAGGCTTAATTTTGTAACTATATGACCCCATCCTGTGGTGGTCGACACTAAATTACGGGTTCTGAAATTTGGTTTCATGTGATGTTATTTGCTTTGTTTTCAGTATTTGGTATGAAATTGGCAGTAGAGAATGAGTTATTATGCACTTATGGTTTCCCTTCTATGTGCTAGTTTTCTGCTGATGTTAAAAGAAATGTAGTCTGATACATTGAAAGTAAAAACCATATTTGTAGTTAAAGTGTTGAGATTATAATTTATATTTCTTCATAAGTAAAAATAGAAACTCTACATACTGAAAGATTGTCATACATCAAACATTGCAAATTTGTAGTTTCTCTGTAAAGAATGCCAGAAATTCAACATACATGAACACTATAGCCTCAATGTCCATTTCAAAGAGTGAAGAGCAATCATCCGAAAGATATGTTACAAATGCACCATGTGTCTTATATAATGTGGCTTTAAATTCAAGATGGCCAGGAATTGGTGTTGTTTTAATATTAAAGGTATAATGTTTGCCACATCATTAATTTTTTAAAAATCCAGTATGCGAAAGCCTTAACACGGTACGGTATGTGTATACAGCATTGTTGCATGTGCTGATATAATGTTACATGTGAATGATCTTTTGAATAAATTTAGTTATTCTCCTAATGACTTTTTAAGCATTTAATTAATATCCTCAGTAATGATAACTCTTTTAAATGTTTCCATTTTAGCCTTTTGCTAGATCATGGAAACAAAATTTGACTTTCGTTACGTAGGAAATTTTATTTAGGTGACATTAAACTAAGAATATTGGGTGCGACATCGAACACAAACGATGAAGATAAACATTATATGTGTGACACTATTCTCATTTTTACATAATACAATATGTAATGATGATAATATAATATGGTCAAAATGTTCTAGATACTGTTCAGGGCTCTTTAAATAGTGAATGATGGGGAGACTATGTTCTTAGTGTTCATAATATATCCAGTGCCTAATAAAGTTCGGCATATTTTAGATGAGCATTGGCAAAACCAATTTGTTTGCCTCGCCCATCAGTATAGATTTTGTGATCATGCCTCCAATATGTTTCGTTATTTGTTTAAAGCCCATTGAATACTATTGAGCTATTATATACACTATGAAACAGATACAAAAAGAGGAATGGAAAAGTGAGATAAAATTGAACATCCGCTGAGCTAGGTTTCTGTTACTTTGCTTTGTAGACCAATAAACTAAATTACTGAAGCCTGCCAGCTCTGTCTGTGGAAGTGTTATCCAAACCGACACTTAGCCCATGAAAGACTTTTAAAAAAAACTGTAAATAAGTGCAATTTCCTTTGCTTTTCAAGAGATACTCATTCTAGTCTAGTCAAGTCTACTCCAGCCTATTCTTATTTTATTTCTATATTTCTGGCCATCTTATGACTGCTCCAATTTTTTTGAAACTCACGGTATGTGACTTTCATGCAATCCAACAGACTTCTCTAAATATTGGCACCTGTATCACACAAAAGGTATCCTATACTTAAGTAACTATATACTTTATGTTCAAACCAAGGCACTGCTAATAATTATCGAGCTTACTGGGATAAGACGCATAAACAATGCTGTCTAGGGAAAACAGCCCCCCTTTTCCCCACCCCATAATGGTTATTATGAGGTATAAGCAAACTAACCATTCTCCCATTTCATCTCACCTGAAGCCATTTGTTTAGTGAAAGTTACCTGTATGTAATTGTTTAAAGTTCTTATAAGTTAGGCTGGCATTGCCCTTTTAGCTCTAAGTTTCTCTTTAAAAATATTTTGTCAACATTTTATAAATATTCTTCCTTCCGAACTTTTAAAATATTTCACATAAGGAAGGTGTTTTCTTATTATTTATTATTTTGAAAGAATCGAATAAAATAGGTTGTTTATTTTTTTTTCCTTCTTTTGATAGTGCCAAGACTGAAGTGTATCTGGGGAAGAAAATGCCAGACAAAAAGTGTGTGTGCAGAGAGGAAGGGTGTAACATAAAGAAAACAAAGCACAGCCCCAAAATGTCCTTTGTTGTATACACACTGCAGTAAAATGGCTATAGGGACCAGTTTAGTGAATACTTGCAAAGGAAACAAATTCTCATTTTGAGAAAGTAAAAACAGTTTTCTCTATGTCAACTTAATGACACTGCTTTAGAAAGAAAAGGATTACTTTGTTTTTTCACTTTTATTTATGTTTGAGTTATAAAAGTGCTACATATAATTTTATTAGGCCAAGTTGATGGTATCTGACACTGTTCAGTGCGTAATCCTCATACTCGGTAATGTTAACTGTGTAACTGCTTGGGGTGAGAGTTACAGCAGGTCAGAATATAAGAGTTGGCTGGATTGCACTGGCAAAGCTGAAATTAATGGGTTTTGATCCATCTGATGTTTGAATGTATTTTAATTTAATTAATTTTAGTTTAAATTGAGTTCATTTCTCAAAAAAATTCTTAAGAGCACAGTTAATTAGCTAAGATCCAA
This sequence comes from Panthera tigris, assembly GCF_018350195.1. Taxonomy (NCBI): domain Eukaryota; kingdom Metazoa; phylum Chordata; class Mammalia; order Carnivora; family Felidae; genus Panthera; species Panthera tigris. The sequence continues at coordinate 26,705,516 of NC_056676.1, forward strand.
ATTTGCCAGCTGATTCTAATTTGATAAGGGATTTCTTCCGGGCTCTTAATTGCTGTATTTGCCTTTTTGAAATCACAAATTCAAAGTCCAGGCAAAAGTTGCAAGCCAATTGCATTAATGAATTACAGAGAAAGCATATATTAAAACAGAAACGTTATTGGAACTGTGTGCCTTATTTTGAAGCAAAGAAAATTAATATGTGATAGCAAAACTGTAATTACATTTTCCAGATATCCTTGGAAATTCCGTAGGAAAAAAAGCATTTGCTTATTGAAAAAAAGAGAATGCATTCTACTGAATAAAAATGTTACAAAACAGTGAGCATCGTGCATTCTGAGAATGGTAAATTTAAAAAATCCCTTTCTATTTCAATACTTTTTTCAATTTAAAAAAAAATGCAACTACCATCAGCAATATTTTCCCTATGTAAATGTCCTTTCTGAAAGATAAATGGCTGAAAGTCTTTTTGAGGAGTCCATTTTTACTCTTAGTTAAGATAGTGTTTTATGAGAGTAGTTCATCAGCTTTTCCAATGTATTGCTTTAATTGTCATTTTAAGCCTAAGCAACTTCTATAATTCTTTCCACAGAAAGCAATATGTACCTTTATACTTACACTGGATCAGAAATGCTGTTCATATTTCTATGGAAAAATTATGGAAGAAGAACAATGTCTTTGTTTGGATTAGATAGGTTTGAGGTGAACTATGATAAAGCTATTTATTAATAAGCAATATATCAAGAAAATAAATCTTAAAATTAGGTATTGACTAGTAATCTTTTCATAACTATGCTATAGCAATGGAAACTGATGCCTAAGGCACTAAGTTAGTAACAATTGGAAAATTTGAAATTGTTGTTCAAATGTATTGAGATTTCATGAATTGTTAGGTTCAGAGTTAAATGATTTTGTGTCTAAATAGTATAGTTTTATTCGTAGATACTTTCAAAACCCTTAAAATAAATATTATAGTGGTTACTGTTCTTAACAGTATTCTGAATGTTTAGTGAATTTTTCACTGATATGTAATTTGTAATAATTTGTAATGATAAATCAAATGGCCATTTAGCTACTCAGATTATGATACAAAAGTTGTATATAATAACAGGTAAGTCTTAATTTTTGTCAGGCAATCATGAAATCAAGCCCCAATTAATTAATATCTGTGAGAACTGAGACAAGTTGTTAAAACTCTGTGAACTTGGTTTCTTTAACAGTAAAATGGAAGTAATGATAATACCTAACTCACATGGTTGCTGTGAGAATTTAAAGGAGAAAAAAAAATTGCAGTTCTTAACCTAGTGTCTAATGTGAACAATTATCATCATTATTTTTAAAATGTTGAATTCTTAATACTTGAAATGGTGTTCTAAATTATTTCCTTCCCTTCCTTCCTTCCTTCCCCTTCTTTCCCCTTCCTTCCTTCTTTCCCCTTCCTTCCCCTTCCTTCCTTCTTTCCTTCCTTCCTTTCTTCCTTTCTTCCTTCCTTCTTTGCTAATTTCAACAGGATTTCACATTTGCTGTATTGCAGTGACTCCCCATGTTTTTTATTCTATCTCTAAGCAGGCAGCTATTTTGTGCCTGCTTAAAGTTGCATTGAAAACAACCAGACTTTCTATTTCATGTTTTGAGAGACCATGCAGGGACACATGTAGATTTTATGGCTGGGACAACACACTTCTGCGATCCTAGACTTTAGTATGGACAAATAACTGGATAGAAATTGAGGCTGTCTCCCTAGGGACGGGTCGATTGTATTATTTAGATGGGAGAAAAGTTGAAATGGGTATTTATTTGGTGGTCAAAAGAAAGAAATGTGGCAGAGAGTAGCTAGTCGTTCACTATATCCATTGTTCCTTTCTAGTAGACTCCTTTGCAGTTAGGAGTGGCCGTGGACAGAATTCTGGCCAATTGAATATGGGCTGGAATTATTCAAGTCACGTCCAACTCTGACCCATAAAAACCTCCCCTGTGTTACTCTACTCTCTCTTTTCCCATAGAGTGACTGAAAATAAATGGCCCTAAATCCCCAGGGAGTGCTGGAGACACAATTTGGACTGAGTCAGGTTCATGAGTCACCACTAAGAAGAAAGGCCCTCAAAAAACTGCCTATTTAGGAACATATGCATTGGATTTTTATAGGAGATAAATACACTTTAACAGGTTAAGCACTGAAATTTTGAAGCTGTTTGGTATAGCATTCAGTCTGTTGTGACTCATACACTTTCCAAATGAGGTAACATCCACTCTGTGTCCTGAAGAATGAAGTTAATTATAGAAACGTCATAGAAATGACTTCTGTGGTAGCGGAAGATTCAGCTTAAAATAGAAAGTGCAAAGGACAAGAGGAGAGAAAGAGGGATGGTGAGAGAGAGACAAAGAAAGACTATCTCGTTCTAATATCTATAAAGTGTAGTGTCTGCACACCTCATTTTTAACTCCCTTCCAACTCTTTTCTTGTTCACTAGGCTTCAACCACATTAGCCTTATTTCTGTTTCCTAGAGACACTAGTCTCTTTTCTACTACAGGACCTTCACCAGTGCTGTTTCTCCTGCCGGATATGTCTTCTCTGGAATCTTTCCTTGGCTTACTCCTATTTACCTTGTGTATCTCAAATTAAATGATTCTTTCAAGGAAAAGCATTTCCTGAAAATCTAGTTTAAGTTATTAAATTATTATTCTTAATCTCTTTCATAGCACCTTTTTAAAAATTTTCCTTTAAAACAGTTATTACAACATAGGACTCAGTTGGTTAAGCATCCAACTCTTGATGTCAGCTAAGGTCATCATCTCTCGGTTCTTGGAATCAAGCTCCGTTTTGGGCTCTGCGATGACTGTGTGGAGCCTGCTTGGGATTCTCCTTCTCTCTCTCTCTCTCTCTCTCTCTCAAAATAAAAAAAGATAATAAAATATTTTTTTTAATTAAAAAATAAAATCAAATGGTTATCACAATATCTAATCATGTAATCATTGGATACTAAATTTTATTTTATTTTATTTATTAAATTTTTTTTAATGTTTATTTAGAGAGAGACAGAGCACAAACAGGGGAGGAGCAGAGAGAGAGAGGGAGACACAGAATGGAAGCAGCCTCCAGGCTCTGAGCTGTCAGCACAGAGCCTGATGAGGGGCTCGAACCCATGAACCGCAAGATCATGACCTGAGCGGAAGTCAGCTGCTCAACCGACTGAGCCACCCAGGTGCCCCTGGATACTAAATTTTAAGACGTGTCTTCCCATATATTAACCTAAACACAAGTCACTGAAAAGTACTTGGAACACAAAAGTACACAGTTATTAGCAAATTGAGAGTCTTCTATGAGATGAAAAAGACAATTACATAAGGACGAATCTTTGTAAGTTATGCGTTTGTATTTTATCTTGACAATTAAGAGCTGCTGAGGAATTTAAGCCATTGACTTATGTAATCAGGTTTGTCTCAGAAAGATTGCTTAATTTGGAAAGTGAATTGAGGATGAGGTAGGGTGAAATGGTGCTGGGCACATCTAGAGGAAGTTGTTTGTATAATCTCTGAGACACCTGAGATAGTGTTAATTAAGGAAGTATGAACGAGGATTCAAAGAAAGACATAGAACTGAAAGATGCTTTGAACATAAAATGAATGTTGAAAACAGTATAAGAAGACAGTATAATGGAAAAACACTCACGTTTATTCTTGGTCACTTAGAAGCTGTGTGACTTTGGTCAAATGGTTTAACGTGTTTTAAGCCTCAATTTTCTCAGCCAAATAAATATATGTTTCCTTTGGTGGTTTGCAAACTTTAATGTCAGCAATGAATGAATGGATGGATGATGAGAATGCAAGAGCTTCTTTAACTGAGCCAGAGTCCAAAGAGCTTTGGTTCAAAGCTCCAAAGCTCCCAAACTCCAAGACCCTTCCATGTTGCCTTTCTGGTACCTCACATTGATCCCTGAGAAACTCTTGGGATCTGAGGAGACAATAGAAAAACAATTAGTCTCCTGGAACTCTACATTTTGATGTTATAGATATGTCCCAAGTTGAACTCATAATCATGTTTCAGATCTGTTTCCCTACATATTGTCTCTTCTGTGTTCAGACTGTGTGTTCTCTGAAATATCCTCTCCATTCTTCATGCTCTTTTTCCTTTACCAACTATTTACTGATTACTCTCAAATCTGTTATGTCCCTCTCATATATTTCCTATGGGGTCTATTCATCAACATTAAGATGACCTACTAGTCCATCACACTTTAGTAAATTAAACTCAATATATAATCTCAATCTGCACATGTACTTCTCATCCTGTAGTCTCTAATTAAGATGAATTCTATTAACTTTTATCCAGCTGTGCATATGAAAACTTAGGGAAGTGCTAGGATCCTTTCTCTGTCTCTGTCTCTCTCTTATTTGTATGTGAATGGTTAAGACCTCAACTTCAATTCCAGGAGAAATACGTAGGTAGAAGTCATAGGTATTCAACTCATCAGTTAAATAATTATTACAGCCATGAGATTAAATCAAGCAAGCAATGGATATATAATGAGAAGACAGTGGCCAGGGGAAGCCTCTTGTAAATTTCATTTTAAAGCCTGAAAGAGAACAAGAAAAATAAATAAATTAAGTATACATACATACAGACACACATACATGCATACAAATGAATTACTATGGGGAAATGGGACCAAAAGTAAGAGGAAACCCAAGAGAGTGTTAAACTACAAAACCTGGGGAAGTGAAAACAGTCACATTGTGAAATATTGCAGAGCACAAGACAGACAAGAACTGGAACACGAGCACTGATTTATAACCAAGAGAGGATGTGCATTCTTAGTGAGGGCAACTGGTGGCATTCTGGGCATGGCATTCATGTCTTGTGCTGAGAGATGAAGAGGAGATAAGGAAGGATGGGTATACAGGTCTATCAGGTGTTATGGTTGTTGAGGAGAAGATAGCGAGTCGCAGCCTTTCTGACCTTCACTTTTCTCATTTGTTCAATTACTGTGTGTTAAAAGTTATTAAATAAGACTATTTATGCGATACAAAAAAAAACACTTTAACACTTCCTGAAGCTGACAGACTTCTTCCAGAGAAATGCATGACGGGTCAGGAAGTCTTTATAGGATAAAGAATAAAAACAAGGAGAAGGAAGATAGAAATATCTGATTGGCTAGGGCTATATATTCAGTCTTGTTTGGGATCAGAAGACCCAGAGTTGGCTTGGTATTTGGGGACTGACTGAATGTATGTACTGTGTTTCTGGGCCGAGTGGAGCATTAACAGGGCCTTAAATGTTATTTAAATTTCTGTTTGCTCCTGTGGCACTCAGGCAGGAGGGACTCTTATCTGAGGTCTAGAACATTATTTCAACATGGGATACATTTGTCTTCTTTATAGACATTGTGGGTAAGGATGGAGTTGTGTGTGGCTCTGGACAAATCTTTCCCAAATCCCTGAAATAAGTACCTCTTCTATGCACAGTAGCAAGCACCTCATGAGGAGCACATTACACTAAAATGATCCAGTTTTAAAAATCATGAGTATAGTAGCCAGAGTATAATTAAGTGCTGGTTTGTGTTCCCCAATCTAAAGTTTGGTATACAATTTAAATTCTATGAACCTAAGTGTTAGTGCCTTCTTTCCCAACCAAGGTCCAGAAGAAACAGATAAGTAAAAGTGAATGACAAAAAAGTGGATGCCATTCAAAACATTTATCTGCCGTGTCCTTCCTCTTCTCTTCCTATCAATGAAAGAACAAAGCTGAGTAGTTACTAAACCCGGCAGGTATATGATACTTTCGGCTTTCTATTGTTAGCATCTACTTTGGATAAAGATATCTACAGCAAGATGACCATTAGGCAGTTTCTCTCATCAGTCTACCAACCTGCTTTCCACATCTAATGAATAAAAACTAGGGGTAGTGGTTCTTAGGAATATTCTAAAATCTCAAAATGGTGTTTACTTGTTATATGAAGAATGAGATTAAGAACTCTGAAACAGTGTCCTTCTATAGAGCAGCTCCAATATGATAAAGTATAGCAAGTTACCAAGTTTGAAACAGGTTTTGGATAGTATGGTATATCCCAGCTTATATTAAGTAGAAATTAAGCTTTGGGTATATGAAACCTTTAAATTCTCCTTCACCTAACTTAATGTTTGAGCCTTGCTCAGAAAGTCTCCCTGTGTTATATGGTACAGAATGGCAAGGCCCAGATATTTTATCCTTAAGAAATATCCCATGCAACCAACTGAAATCCATTGCATCCCTAGTATAGTGAATCAAATCTAGAGGACCTTGGTGGATTACCCAAACTAAGACAGAGATGGAACACAGGTTCCAGGGTTCATCAGACTTAGTCAAAGTGCTAAATGTTGACCGAAACCAAATATAATTTAGTATTACTTTGAATCTGCGCCTGGCATTGCTCCTAAACTTACAAATGGGACTTAGGTTGTGGATAACAGGCTTCAGAAATATTGTGTTAAAATATTGCTTAAGGGCCACCTGGGTGGCTCAGTGGGTTAAACATCAGACTTTGGCTCAGGTCATGATCTCACAGTTTGTGAGTTCGAGCTCTGTATTGGGCTCTGTGCTGACAGCTCAGAGCCTGGAGTCTGCTTCAGATTTGAGTCTCTCTCTCTCTCTGCCCCTCCCCTGCTTGTACTCTGTCTCTCTCAAAAATAAGTAAATATTTAAAAAAGAAACTTAAAATATTGCTTAAATGTTCATAAAGAAGCTTGCAAAATCAGAAAGATCCCCCACCACCACCAAAAGAGGGGAAAGATATTTTATTTGATTTATTTTTTTTAAATTTTATTTATTTTGAGAGAGGGAGAGCATGAGCAGAGAGAGGAAGGGAGAGAGAGAATCCTAAGCAGGCTCTGCATTGTCAGCGCAGAGCCTGATGCAAGGCTTGAACTCACTGTGAGATCATGACCTGAGTCTAAGTCAAGAGTTGGAGACTTGACTAAGCCACCCAGGTGCCCAAGGGGAGAGACACTTTA